>NC_054597.1:12456799-12759830 GCF_004785595.1 Juglans microcarpa x Juglans regia | reverse complement strand
AATCTGTCAAGCATAAATGATATATTTGTTTAACATTTGTCCTCTATGTATTTCAGTTTAATGCTCCTGAATTGTGTATATCAAGTCTATTTTAATCTTACCATAAGATACTAAATTGCTCATCATCAGATATCCCATTGACATATAATTGATCTGTGTTTTGCCATACTTTTACTGGCATGTTGAAACCATTTCAACTGATTAACTACAAATGGGACTCTTCTGCAGGTGCTCCTATATTGTGCTGTTGCAATGATTTTAGTATTCCCATTTGATATTTTTTATATGTCATCACGCTATTACTTGTTAAGGACTCTTTGGCGAATACTTCTTCCACTACAGGCAAGTGTGTTTTTTTTATCTTCTTCTTTCTAGAAAACTTGCATGTTTTTTTCTTCTTGCTGATGACAAAGGCCAATAAGTACAAAAGCTCCATGCATGTTTTCTAGGTTTTCACAAATCTTGCTTGCACTTTTTTACTTGCTTCTTCCTTTTAAGAAGGTTAGTGACTTGAAAAAAGGCATGTACTGTTGCCTTTCTATAATACCCCATTCTTGATTAGGTTAGGAATAGTACTTCACACTTATATATATAAAAAAAGGAATAGTACTTCACACTTTCCATAGCACTGGGTAATAAGAGTTCTAGAAACACTATAAACTTTAAATACTACCATGCACTTTATTAAGCCTAAAAAATGAAAAATATAACAATCTGGCATAACTAAGGAAAAATCATATTATGATATACAAGTCCAAACAAAATTCAAATCTTCACTAGGTCAACATCTCCTCTAATGACTCTGGCTTGCAAACCTGTCCTCATTGTTATCTGGCATTTTAAAATATAAAAACAAAAATGAATTGAATGTTATCAAGTTAAATTTCTATGAAAACATCTTTACAACACATTTAACATCATAGGCATACCGTCAGAAACACTTAGCTTTAAACTTATAGTGGCCCACACACATTAGCCCTTATGTGCTTAGTTTGTGCACCGATTCCACTATTTCTGGCTGACAAGGGGAACTGCATCTTCTGGTGGACCACACTTTCTTAATGCCCTTTAGTGTGGGTTGGATATCCACCCATTTGCTTTGGTACCACCGCATCCTCATCATATGGCCAAAGGAAAACATTGATAAAGAATAACATGTATTCATCCATCATGATGCTTTCTTTCATTTAACGTAAAGGTAACAAATGTTTACTTTTGAGAAATAACAACCTTATACTGCACTACGTTTAATGACCAGATTCACCTATTTGGTTTTCACCCTTTTATTATTATTAGATTTACAAGAAATCTGAATTGCTCATGGAGTAAGGGCTATCATATATCCAAGTATCCGTCACACGTTAAAATTTTGCAATCTGGAACTTTCGGTAGAATTTCGCCAACCGATCTTTAATGGTTGTAAAATTCTTAACCAAATTCCTCTAAATGTGTAGGGTTTTATGTGGAAGCTGTTATGTGCCTTTTTAAGGGGTTTAAATCCCTTTATATAAGAGTAAAACCTACTTGAAATTGAGAAAAATCCATGCTCTAGTTGGCCCCTATTTACTAGCCATGCCTTGAAGTGTCAATTTTTTGACAAGTTTTTTATTTTTGGGATAAGTGCCTTGAAGTTTCAGTTTTTTTCTAGTTTCTTACCTAATAGAACTTGGATTCCACTAATTGAAATATAAGATTTTTTTTTTTATTCTAAATGTCCCTTTCTTCAACACTTGTCAAACGGTTTCAAGTTTCACTTAAAAATCCTGTTGATTGATCCTCAACCAAGTGTTTTTTCTTTCAGTTGACTTTTTGAAATCCTAATCCTAGTTTGGATAGGAAATCAATGTTTGACCTTTTAGTTCTCCAAGAAATTTAATTTTTTTTCTTCTGAAATATCCTATTTCTTATCACAATGGAGGCTTGAGGACTCCTTTCATGAAGATTGAAGTCTGAGCACCATAAAATCTGAACTTGATCACATGTACCCCAAAAACTAAGTTATAGTGATAATTTTTTAACCTTTGAATCCATCCTGTAATTTACTGTAATTCTCAATGTCTAACATCTCTCTAGACCATTTTTTGGTTTCAAAACCTTGTTCTTTTTTTTGATCAGTAAAAAGTAAGTTTCATTAATATGAATGGGAATAGGTATAGCCCATGTACACAGGGAGTATACAATAGAAGACACCTAAATACATTCTCAAAACGCTAAATTAGAGACAAGAACTCATGTCACTATTTCCATTAAAAACAATGGCTGAAAACCATAGGAGTAAAGTGTGTATGAAAAAATTCTGAAGCTCCACCATTGTGAGCTCCCTGTCTTCAAAGCACCGTGCATTCCTTTCCATCCAAGTACACCACATAATGCACAACGGGATCATCTTCCAAGCTGTTGCTACCTGGGAACAACCTTGTAGACCCTTCCAACAAGCAAGCAGGTCAGCCACCTTTGCTGGCATAACCCATGCAACATCCACTCTACTAAATATCCCGTTCCACAGCTCTCTATTCACCTCACAATGCAATAATAGATGGTCCACTGATTCTCCATGTTTTTTGCACAAACAACACCAATCCATCACAATGAGGCCCCTCTTCCTTAAATTATCCATGGTTAGAATTTTTCCAAGTGCCGCAATCCACACAAAAAAAAGCCACTTTGGAAGGTACGTGAGACCTCCATATGCTTTTCCATGGGAAATGTACATTACCTTGTGATGCCAGAATTTTATAATGTCTTGACTGCGAACTTCTTGCTGCCCCTGCACCTCCATTGTAACCTATCACCCTGTGCTGTTAGTCTTCCTGATGAGTATATCAAACTAAAAAATTCTGAAACGGTAGACAATTCCCAATCATGGTTATCCCGAGTGAATAAAATATTCCACTGATAAGAGCCTTGGGCAAACACAAGCAGATCCGCCACCAAAGCCTCCCTATTAGCCGCAATGTTATAGAGAGTTGGGAAGGCCCTCTCCAGAGAACGCTCACCACACTAGACATCATGCCAAAACCTGATGCAAGTACCCTGTCCAACCACAAATCTAATATTGTTTTCAAAGCATTGCCATCCTCCCCTTATATATCTCCACAAACCCACACCATACCCCCCCTCCTCACTTTATTAGTGCACCAACCCCCCCAAGCACCACCATGTCTAGAATTTACTTCCTTCCTTCTACAGAGCCTCTCCTTTCACGTGATACCTCCATAACCATTTCCCTAGTAGCGCTTTATTGAAGGTCCTCAGATTGGCACACCCAATCCTCCACTCGAAACTGGAGAGCAAAATTTATTCCAATTAACAAGATGGAATTTAGTTTCCTCCCCCAGACCACCCCACAAGAAAGCCCGGAATAACTTCTCGATCCGATGCGCCACCCCCGCAGGCAACGGGAAGAGAGATAGGAAATAGGTTGGGAGGTTAGATAAAGTGCTAGCGATCAGTGTAAGTTGCCTTCCCTTCGATAGATACAGCCGTTTCCACCCAACCAACCGTTTCTCCACTCTCTCAATAACCCCTTCCCAGATACCTCTAGCTTTGAAAGTGGCCCCTAAAGGAAGGCCCATATATTTCATAGGCAAAGAAGACACTTCACACCCCAACATATTTGCTAGTAGATTGATATGAGGCACCTCACCCACTGCCACCATCTCAGACTTGCCCAAGTTTACCTTGCGTCCCGTCACGGCCTCAAAGCACAACAAAAGTGCTCGTATCAAAACCTTGTTCTTGATATGTACATATAACTTTTTAGAACAGGAAAGTCCCTACTTGGATAATTTCCATTAATAAAAATCCTAACTTAACCAATCATTACCCATAAAGCTATGGAGAGTTGGGGCATTTTACTTTTATGGGATGATAAACAAAATTTACTGTAATTAAACTGCGTTCCAGTGAATAGAACTATAATTATTTAGCATTTTTCAATGCATGATACTTTATAAAAACTTGAAACGAGTGAATTCACTGTAAACAGCATAATCATTAATCACCTATCGATTGAGATGAAAAATTCTGGCAGGACTTTGTTCCCACAACTGTAATGATGCCTGCACGGATACTTTGGTTTGTGGTCATTGTTACACACAACAAAGATGGTATCAACTTTCAATGGGAGGGCAAGGGTTTTAGGAGTCACACTAACCAACTTTCAATGGCGTATAGGGGTCCACCACTTCCTGTCCAATATCTCATTACACCCAAGTTCATAAGATAGGACAAAAAGAGAACTTTTTTTAGGTCCTGATTCTCGTTATGCCTAGCATTGAATTGATGGGGTATTCGTCTTTGCGGGTAAAAGAGTTGAAAAATTACACCCAAGTTCATAAGATAGGACAAAAAGAGAACTTTTTTTAGGTCCTGATACTCGTTATGCCTAGCATTGAATTGATGGGGTATTCGTCTTTGCGGGTAAAAGAGTTGAAAAATCATTACCTGAGGGCTCACAATCGGCTGACTATTTATTTACTGTGGGCTTATTTGATCAAATCGTACTGCATAATCTTTTAAAAGACGTATTATGAAATTGCACAATCTGTGTAATAGGTGAATGCCAGAATGTGACATCTGCAGCAACAAACAAGCGAAGCTAAGGAGCTATTTCTGGGAGAAATACATCATTGAAACAGTATTCATACAGGCATTTGAAAAATCAAAAGCAAATTTGTTAACAGAGTTTTTTCCAATTAATTGTACACAGCAGTGTGGTACCACTCTATCCCTAAGAATATCCACCATATATCAACCTCGCTTTCTATAGAGGAGAGATAAATAAAAAGAAGAGATATAGTGATTATGCTGTAAGGCCTTGTTCGTTATACCTAGGAGTGGATGGTATATTCTGCCCTATTTTGGTGGGGTAAATGCTTTCTTCTTTGTTTAGGCTTTTGTATGCTGTTCTAAAATGAGATTTTTTTTTTTTTAATGAATACAGGCAATATCATTTTCTGATTTTTTCTTGGCCGATATCTTGACCTCCATGGCGAAAGTATGTATCATCATTCTAATTTAACTGTTGTCTATGTCAATTCCCATTTTTATCAGTTGTTTAACATTTGGGTATCTAATTATTGTATCAAACATTATTATATGGTTGTTATATGGTTGTTTCTTCTATAATAATAATAAAAAATAGATTTTTTATATATGTAATAACTATATTTTACTTAAAAAAAATTTAATTACGATACACGTGCATAGACACGTACATAGACAGGCATGCATATTTTTCTCAATTTATTTAGTTATTTATTTTTTTGTGGAGAAAGTATGGGATAAGCATAACTACAATCACAACCCACGTTTAGCCTTCTCTTGTGGTTCTAGAGTCGGGAAATGGTTTTAATATCTATTTTTGGATATATACTTGCAACAATACCTTTGTCAGTGCATATACTTGTCGCTTTTGTGCAGGTTTTTTCAGATCTGGAGCGTTCAGTATGTAGAATGCTCCATCGACAGGTCAGTGTTCTGTTGTTTAGCTTGGGTTTATGCATATTCGCAGAATAACTCTACTCGGCTTGTTTTTCTGTTTTAAAAGAAAATTTCATCAGGTTCCATCTTATCTTTTTGGCCCTGATTGAAAGCCAAGTTTTTCTTTCTTTCTATATTTGGTTCTTTCACTTTAACTGTTCCATGTCAGATTTTCTCATTATATATTGTATGTGTAACCAAATGAATCCTTCTTCACATTACTAAAAACTGCAACAAATTTCTAATTGATGGAATCGAGTGGGAGATGTGGTCTTCTAGGAGAGAAAGTAGATCAACAAAACGACTAAAATTTTCTTTTTATCAATTTTCCTTGAAATTACTGTTGAGTTGAAAGATGCATTCAGATAATTTTGAAACTCAATTAATAACCTGTGAGAATTCAGTCCAATTACTGCTGATAGTATATTGTTGTGAAAATTGATAGAGGTTGGTGACATGTGAAAGCAAGTGAGAAGACTGTGTGATGTTGAAAATCCTCTGACAGTATTTCTATGACCCTTAGTCATCAGCCTTTCTTACTGCTTAAATTCCTAATGGAGCCTGTAGATTTTCCTATTATTTTAAATTAGGCTTGTGAAAATTTTCACTTGTCTTTTTATTGGAAGTGTTTGATATGAATTTGATGCTTCATATCTATCATGTTAAGAGATTTTATTTTATCTATTTAATCAAGCAGGTTGCCACTATTGCATGGTTCGAAGCCGATTCTGTTTGCGGCAGTCACTCCATCGCAATTCCTTTAGTTCTTGTCTTGCCTTACCTTTTTCGTTTCTTTCAATGTCTTCGACAATACAAGGATACCCGGGAGAAGACAACCCTTCTGAATGGTAAGATCTCATGGTAATGTTACATATGCAGTATCTTATCCATATGTTGTTTATCATCCGTTGTCTCTCTTGTGTGCATCCTGTGTATATGGGCTGTGCCTATTGTTTTCATCAATAAAATTTTTTATTACTAATAAAAAAAATTGTTTAGATTGATCTGTTATGCTTTCATTGTCTCAATTTTGTAGTGACTTTATTTTCTTGTGGTTTCAGCGTTAAAATATTCGACTGCAGTACCAGTGATTTTTCTTTCAGCCCTTAAATATCATGTCTTCCCTGATAGGTGGACAAATTTTTATCGGCCTCTCTGGCTTCTCTCTGGTGTTTTGAACTCTTTATACTCATTCTATTGGGATGTGACCCGGGACTGGGACTTGAGGTATGTCAACTGTTAATAACTTCACAATATAATGTTATAATCAAACTTATCCCTTTAACTAACTTTTTTTTTGAAGTAACTATAATTACATGGAAATCATAAATCCTTTTCCTACTGTTTTCTTGTAGAATCATTTATGTAAAATCTAACACCTTTGGATTTTATGTGCACAAGTGGGCATGTTTCTCACTTTGTTATTCTAGAAAGGCTAAATAAACTTTGATAGTCATATTGTGCCGCTTCATTTTTTTGATGACGAGGAACCCCAGATACTGTGCAAACACAACATGTCTTTTACCCAGTTAAATCTCAGACCTGTGTAACAGATTCACGTTACACGAATTAGGTAGACCATCGGCTTTTCACTGATGGGATGTGGCCCTTAGAAGTTGTTTGCAGTCAAGGATTTGAACCTTAAACTTGGTAGGAGTATATCCCCAAGAGCAAGGGCCTTACCACTTGAGCAACCCTCAGGGGTTTTGTGCCACTCTATAACATGTTGTAGTTGAACATAGAGAGAATAATTGCTGTTATTCATTGATGTTCAACAATATATATACTACATATAGTTGACAATTATACTTTCACAAGTTACACTAATTACAACCATGTCCTCTAACACTCCCCCTCAATCTGGGGCATATATATCATATAAACCCAACTTGAACAAATAAGCTTTAATTGACTATAACACGACTTAGTAAATATATCTGCAAGTTGATCAGCAGACTTCACAAAGGGTGTACAAATGTCACCACTTATTATCTTATCTCGAATGAAGTGACAATCAATTTTAATGTGTTTAGTCCTCTCATGGAACACATGATTAAAGACAATATGCACTGCAGCTTGATTATCACAAAATAACTGAAGAGAGATAGGAGCTTGAAATCCAATCTCTTGAAGGAAGTGTTGCAACCGTGTCAGCTCACTAGTAGTGTTAGCCATTGCCCTGTATTTAGCTTTTGCACTAGATCGAGCTACTACTGTTTGTTTCTTAGGCCTCGATTGGTTATGCAGTTTAGATGAGATGTTTTGTGGAAAGTTGAATAAAATATTGTTAGAATATTATTTTTTAATATTATTTTTGTTTTGAGATTTGAAAAAATTGAATTTTTATTATATTTTGTGTATTTGGGAAAGTTGTAATAATTATATGAGATGAGATGAGATAGTTTGGTTTTTTGTAACAAAACCAGCCCTTAATCTTCCATGTAACCAATTTACCTCCCACAAAGGTACAATATCTAATAGTAGATCTTCTACTGAAAGAGTCTCGGCCCAATCAGCATCTGAAAATGCTTTAACTCTAAGATGGCCATTTGGTCTATACAACAATCCAATGGCAGGAGTTCGTTTAAGATAACGAAGAATATGGATTATAGCATCCCAATGTGAGACTTTGGGTGTTTGTAGAAATTGACTCACTACACTCACTGCATAAGAGATGTCAGGTCTAGTGATAGTAAGATAGTTCAATTTCCTAACAAATCTTTGATACCTACCTAGATCTCCAAATAACTCCACTTCCTCTTTCAAGAATTTACGATTTGGATCCATAGGAGTGTGACGAGTGTCAATAGGTTGTGCACCCAACATGCTAGTTTCTTCTAGGTCAAGTATATATTTTTTATGAGATAGGTTAATACCTTTTTTAGATCTACCGGCTTCAATTCCAAGAAAATATCTAAGCTTGCCCAAGTCTTTTGTCTGAAACTGATCATGTAAAAATTGTTTCTGCCTAGCAATTCCAGCTGAGTCACTCCCAGTAATTACAATGTTATCCACGTATACAATCAACAAAATATGGCCTGCATTGCTATGTAGGTGAAATACCGAATGGTCTGTTTGGCATCTATGAAGACCAAATGCCAAAACAGCACCAGAAAACCTCCCAAAACATGCTCGAAGAGATTGTTTCAAACCATATACTGTACCTCGATACTCCCCCCGAGCAACAAACCCAGGTGGTTGCTTCATATAAACTTCCTCATTTAAGTTGCCATGTAGGAATGCATTTTTAACATCCAACTAAAATAAGGGCCAATCCAAATTGGTAGCAAGAGAGATCAATACTCGAACAGTAGAAATTTTGGCAACCGGGGAAAAATTATCATCGTAATCAATGCCATAAGTTTGAGTGTAACCCTTAGCAACCAAGTGGGCTTTCAGACGTTCCATAGAACCATCTGGATGGAATTTGATTGTATATACTCATTTACAGCCAACATGCTGTTTACCAGGTGGTAGGGTAACAAGTTCCCATATCCCATTATGGTGAAGAGCATCCATTTCATTTTTTATTTGATCAATCGTTTGCCTACTGCCACTCTAAATTATGATTCTCTCGATTTTTGATTATTTGACGTATCTCCTGAGTATAAATCCTTTCATACTTTTGGGTGTGTTTGTTTTGTTCATCTGCCACCTATTGATCGTCACAAGCTTGCTGCCCAATCTGTCACGTGTGCTTTTATGGGATATAGCCCTACTTAGAAAGGAATTGTTTGTTATGATGCTCAAGCAAACAAATTCCGGATCTCCCGGAATGTGATTTTCTTAAATCAATATTTCTTTCAGTCTCAGGTTATTTCTGATCCTCCTATTACTCTTCTACCCGCTTTTGATAATGTGCCTTCTTCTATTGAGCGATTTAAACCAGGTGTAGTGTATCATAGACATCCTCCTTCAACGCCTCTTTTAGACACTGATCCGTCATCTGATTCTGCGGTTCCTATAACTCGGCGCTCCACCTGGGTTACACATCCACCAGATATGTATGGTTTTTCTCATACCTTGCTTACTGCCACTCTTGACACTGTTTCTGTTCCTCACTCTTATACTTAGGCAGCCACCCAAGCATGTTGGCAGTAGGCCATGCAAGAAGAAATCCAAGCTCTTCAAGACAATCACACTTGGGATCTTGTGACTTGTCTCTCTGATGTCAAACCTATTAGTTGCAAATAGGTGTACTCAGTCAAGTTTCGGTTTGATGGTTCATTGGTGGACAGATATAAGGCCCGTCTCGTGGCTCTTGGGAACCGGCAGGAGTATGGTATTGATTATGAAGAGACATTTGCACCTGTTGTCAAAATGACTACTGTACGGACTATTTTGGCATTTGCTGCGTCGCAGGGGTGGTCTCTCCGACGGATGGACGTGAAGAATGCTTTTTCTACATGGGGATTTGAAGGAAGAAATCTATATGTCTCCACCTCCCGGCACGTTTGCTACACCTTCCTCAGAGGTTTGTCAGCTACGCCGATCCTTGTATGGACTAAAACAGGCTCCACGTGCATCTTTGATGAATTTCGCTCTACTCTGCTTGCTTTTCAGTTTACTCAGAATCAGTTTGATTCCTCTTTGTTTCTTCACAAGACTTCTGCAGGAATTGTATTGCTTATAGTATATGTTGACGACATTGTGATTACTGGCTCTGATACTGAGTTAATTAAGCAATTACAATAGCATCTCAAGACCTCTTTTCACATGAAAGATCTCAGTCCCCTGCAGTACTTTCTTGGCCTTGAGGTGCAGATTACTCTGACTGGTACATTGTTATACCGGCACAAATACATGTAGGAAGTGATTTCATTGGCTGGTCTTCAATCGGGTAATTATGTTCTTTCTCCCTTGGAGGTAAATCTTAACCTTTGTCAGGAGGAAGACGAGCTTCTTTCAAATCCATCCTTATATCGGCAACTCGTTGGGAGTTTGAATTACTTGACGATTACTCGTCCTTACATTTCTTTTGTTGTGCAACAGGTATTTATGCAGGCCCCTTGACACCTTTACTTGGCCGCTGTCCGCCGCATTATCCGATATCTGAAGGACACCTCTACACGCGGGTTGTTCTTTCTTAAGGAATCTTCCTTACAGTTGGTGGGGTATAGTGACACTGATTGGGCCGGATGTGCGGATACTTGTCGCTCTGTTACTGGCTGGTGCATGTTTTTAGGCAATGCACTCATTTCTTAGAAGAGTAAGAAGTAAGACAGAGTTTCCAAGTCCTCCATTGAGTTTGAGTATTGAGTTATGTCTTCCGCCTGCTCTGAGATCATATGGCTTCGTGGGTTATTGGGTGAACTTGGTTTTCCTCAGCTTCATTCCACTCCTCTTCATGCTGATAATACTAGTGCTATTCAGATCACCGCTAATCCTGTCTTCCATGAGCGTACGAAACATATCGAAGTCAATTGTCATTCCATACGTGAATCATTTGACAGACATGTGGTTACTCTTCCTCACATTTCTACCGAACATCAAACTGCAGACATATTCACTAAAGCTCTTTTTCGGCACTGGCATCAGTTCTTGGTTGACAAATTGATACTTCTTGATCTACCAATATCAATTTGAGGGGGGATGTTATGGAGATAATTTAGGGATTTGATTTGTAATATTTTAGGGATGTTTTCATTGATATCTAGATTGTATATAATAGATAATTAGGCTGTAAATAAGTTGGAAATACTTACCTTGTATAGCATTTAGGTGCTGGAAATCTGACATTAATTATGTAAATCTCTTCTATATAATGAAAGGAAACCCTATGGAAAGGGCATTCAGACCAATTTGACACTAACCACCACTAATGCCGTCGCACAACTACCACCAACTGACTGCTCAACTCTCTGATACCATGTAGTTGAACATAGAGAGAATACTTGCTGTTATTCATTGATGTTCAACAATATATATACTGCATACAACTTATCAATATATATATATATATATATATATATATATATATACTACATACAATTGACAATTATACCCTCACAAGTTACACTAAATACAACCATGTCCTCATATCAAAATGTGGTTTCAAATTTATTTGCCCCAAATGTTATTATCTGGTTGTTGGAGCTAAATTGTAATTATATTGATACAAGAAGTTCTGGAGTCAAATTAAAAAATGGCTAGGTTCTTTTTTGTTTGCGCGAATGCTTTGGGGATCAGTGTCTTTTTTTGTTTGCTTGGATGGTTTGGGAAAGATCCTTACAATGAACAACATAACAAAATGACATGTTATTGTGGTTGGTTGGCGTTGTATGGTATTAGAAGAGTGATGAGATGTATTTGCTTCACTGTGAGGTTGCTACAGCTTTATGGTATTTGATATTAGTTTGTTTGGAATTGATAGGGTTAGCCCTCAAACCGTAGTGGACCTCTTGCCTCTTGGCGTGCTGGAAAGCCTAGTTCGGTTGTCCTCAAAGTGTCATTATGAAAAATTATCCCATGCGTTTACCACAGTGTTTGTGGAGGGAAAGAATTGTAGGAATTTTGTTGATTGTGAAAAGATGGTTAAGGATCTCAGGGAGCTTTTGTTTCATACTCTATCATTGGACAATATTTTCTATTTATAGTTATCAAAATTTTCTCTCTTTTTTCTTTCACTACTTAGGTGTATCTTTTGTGTATTTCCTGTATATTAGGGTTACACCAAAATTAGTTGCCCAATATATTTTTACTTATGAAAATCTAGGTTACTTATTCAGTGACCATGATTTTTCAGTAAAGTTTTACTACTGTGTTTGATAATCTTGTTTGGAGTTTGTGCACTTAATGTACTTACAGGCCATGTTAAGGAAAGTGACCGTACGTTTCTAGAAATTATTACATGTTGATCATTATTTTCTGATTGGTCAGTAAATGTCTTTTTCTCTTTGCCAGTGGCTTCACTCGGATATTCAAGTTCAGCAAACCACATTTCTTCTCACACATGTTATACGGACGAAAATGGGTAAGCCTACTCCTATTTTGTTGGAGTAATTGAATTACAAAATTGTTTTTATGACCTTAAATGACCTGCTCAACTGATACTAGAAGAAGATTGTTACCCGATGAAAGAGTGTGAACTGGCATGGAATGGTATTCCAATGTGACCCAAATTACCCAATCTGGAAATTGTGGGGAATGTGTCTACACTCCCAGCTTTAGAATCCTTCTCAAACATAATAAAGCTGATGTAAAAGTTCCTTCACCAATCATTGTTTGACCTCGTCTGACTGGTTTTGTGATGGATCTAGGCTCTAACAATTATAGTGTCTGAAATCATTGTGTATATGTATGTGTGTTTGGATTCCAGGTTTATTTTTGGGTGATAGGGAGCAATCTGGTATTGCGTTGCACATGGACATACAAGCTGTCTGCGCATCTTCGCCATAATTACATAACGGTGTTCACTATCGCTGCTTTGGAGATTTTCCGTCGCTTCCAGTGGATCTTCTTCCGTGTGGAAAATGAGTGGATTAAGATGAACGCCAAGTCAAATATTCAGCTCACTACGAATGACATCACAAATGAGGAGGAGAAATTACTTTCTTCTACTGAGCATAATGTATAGTGAACCAGGTAGTCAACCTCTTGCAAGCCCCATCATCCTTGGGTATAGTAAAACATTTTAGTGACAAGGGTGCTTTAGCATTCAATTGGGGATTCCATTTTATAGGAAGATATAAAATTTTTTCCCTCTTTTCATAGGCTGTCTAATAATTAGACTTATTATTGGCTATTTATTAATTCATTTTGATTCAATGTCTTCGATAGTTGGATTTGTTGGTGCAAATTTGAATTTAAGTGCCTAATCAGAGTTCCACTCATTCATACCAGAGTGCCGCCTTTTGCAGTTTTCTCAGATGATAATTTATGATTAAGCTCAACATGGTTCCTAAATATCACTGTTGATCAAATTTTGTAACTGTCGACTGCAATTTACCAAAACAAGGCAGGTGAAATGGCTCTAAATCACATCAAACAATAAAACCTCTAGTAGCCAACACTGCTATTAGCGCATTACCAAAAATGCCACTTTCTCCCAGACAATGGTGCCAGATGGTTTGCGATTTCGCATGTCTCGGATGGGAAAGACTTGGGGTTCAGTTTTCGCTGAAATTGAACCCGTTTAATGTAACATAAATATCTCAACATGATAGGAAGAACACTTATCTTTCATTCAATGGGATTAGACAGCCTAGATGCATTACACCGCAAATTTCGTTAATTGTTGCTGTCAAAGTAAAATCCGTCTTCGATTTCTTCCCATGCCTCAAAATTCTCTCACTCTTCTGTGAGAAACCACAACAATGGCCTAGCTGTTATCAACTGTTTTGGTGGTGGGGTATACAAACCAATGCCAGGCAGCTGAAATGACGGGCTCATGGACTGCCTCAGCCTGCAGCTGGATGAAACTATAGAAGAGGATGCTTTATATATATACATATCTATGGTCTTGCATTGCGTGATTATACAAGTAATTTTAGGATTTCTCTATTTCTTGATTCTCTTATAATCTAGCAATATCACTATAGATATAATAACTTGTGGGATTTCATGCCACCATTGCATTGTATCTTCTAACATCCAAGCATGTCTGGCTAGCAGAGCGCTGCTTCATTTTCTTCTCGTCCAACATGGATGTAGTCTTCAAAACGGTTGGGTAGAGTTTGAATTTTCGCTATTAAAGGACTTTGTCTGGAAAAATTATTCTCCTTAATTCGATCTGATAGCTTAGAAATTCTTTTCCTAAGCTATGTGGATTTAAGTTTCTAATAAAAAAAAAAAAAAGCAAAAAATACCAAAGTTTTTGTCTATTTGAGAGGTTGAAAGATGTGGACTCTGGTGATGATAAAGATGAAAAAAAAACTGATGTATTTGAAAGGGCCAAAATTCCTTGGTGCATTGACTACGCACAAGAAATCTCTCTCTCTCTCTCTCTCTCTCTCTCTCTCTCTCTCTCTCTCCAACTTTTGCTGAGCACTTACAAGGTGGCCATTTTGAGTTTCACCATGGTTTCTACTAATTATGGTGCACTCTACCGGTGGGAGGAAGAAATGAGATGGTAATTTTAAGAGTACTTATAAGCTGGTGTAAAAAATACTCTTTAGACCATTGACATGACATGATTTAATTTGTAAGAGATTTGAATTTTATATTTCTTTGGCAAATCAAGTTTTGCCATGTCAACGGCATGGAGGGTGTGTTTTACACCACGGCTTACAAATAGAATTTTTTTAATTTTAAAGGAGTTTTGTTAAATAAAAGTCGATGTGTTGACATATCACTTGTTGTGGGACTCACTACAACTTTTAAAAAGTCAAAACACCAATTATCTTTTAACATGGTTAATATAAGAAAATACTCTGAAATGAGCATAAGACTTTCCAGCGATACCAAGATAGTATGCACAAAGGAACTAACTGCCAATATTACAAAGCCAATGATTGAAAGTAAAGTGCTTTAGGATTGTTTACTCTTTTTCATGTGCTCATAACTGTGAGAGTGTTCGTGCCTCGTACCAATGAATCACTTCACTTCCCTATAGTATAGTCACAAGTTGTTAGCAGATTTTCCTTGAAGTTATTTATTTATATTTTTTTAACTAGTTTCATTTCATATAAGCAATCTATTAGTTGTGTAAAAAATAAAACTTGTAAATATAATTTTCATTTTAAAGAGGAAAATTATAAATGAGATAATAATTTCATAGAGAAAAACTAAATATACAAGTTGTCAACACCATTAATATGACATAATTTGTTTGTAAGAGAAGTTCATAATTAAATTCTCTTAAAATTAAATCATGATATGTCATCAGCATGGATGGTGTGTCATCTACACCAGTTTATAACTAGCATTAACTCTTTCAAAGAAATATAAGTTTGAATGTGAGTGTAGAGATGTGGGTATGCGTGTGTGTGTGTGTCAGTGTGTGTGGGTGTGTATGGGTGTAACTCGTGGGTGTGGTATGTGTTGTTTGTATGTGAAAGGGATTGGGTTTGAGACCATGTGCCTGGATGGGTGTGGAACTATGGGTGTGTATGGGTGGATGTGGGAGTGTGTATGATGTGTGTGGTGTGTGGGTATAGGAGTGTGGGGAGGTTTTTTACTTGCAAGATGGTGTGAAGAACACACACCCTTCACAAGTCTATGTGTGGATGTGTGTGTGGTGTGGGTTTAGGAGTTTGTGAAGAGTCCTTCTACTTGCAAATTGGTCTGGACGATACACCATCCACACTGCTTACATCAAAATATTTGATTTATAATTTTTAAATTTTTAAATTTTCTTACAAATCAAATCATGACATATGAATAGAGTGAAATATATATTCTCCACGTTAGCTTACAACTATGATTTTTCATGTGCGAGTGTGTATGTTGTGTGGGTGGTATGTGGATATGGGGAGTCATACTTACAAATCGGTGCAAAAAAACATACCCTTCACGTGTATTTCATATCGCTTACATGACATAATTTGAATTGTAAGAAATTTTACTTTAAATTGAAAAAAAAAGTCAAATTTATGTGGTTTAATCTTTTTCAAAACTGGTACATAGGATTTGAAGAGTTTAGAGCTAATATCTATGGTTAGGGACTGGGTGTGGGATCATGTGTGTGGGTGTGTGTGGGACTGTAGGTGTGTGCATGGTGTGTGGGTGTAGGGGTGTGGGGAAGTCTTTTACTTGCAAGATGGTGTGAAGAACACACACCCTTCACAAGTATGTGTGTAGATGTGTGTCTGGGTGCTTGTGTGAAGAGTCATTCTACTTGCAGATTGGTGTGGATGATGTGTATGGTGTGTTGGTGCCTGGGGAGTCATACTTATAAATCGGTGTGAAAAACATACCCTTCATGTGTCTTCCATATCACTAATATGCAGAATTTGATTTGTACGAGATTTTACTTCAAATTGAGAAAATGCTATAAAATTTATGTGGTTTGTGCTTTTTCAAAATTGCTACATAGGATTTAAAAAGTTTAGAGCTAACATCTATGGTTAGAGACTGGGTGTGGGACCATGTGGGTTGGTGGGTGTGGGATTGTGGGTGGGTGTGTGGTGTGTAGGTGTAGGGGTGTGGGGAAGTTTTTTATTTGCAAGATGATGTGAAGAACACACACCCTTCACAAGTGTGTGGATGTGTGTGGTGTGGGTCTGGGTGTTTATCTGATGATTCCGTCTACTTGCAAATTGGTGTGAATGATATACTATCCACACTGCATACATGGAAATATTTGATTTGTAATATTTAAATATTTAAATTTTTCTTACAAATCAAATCATGACATATGAGTGGAGTGAAAGATATATCCTCCACGCTGGCTTACAAATATGATTTTTCATGTGCGGGTGTGTATGTCGCGTGGGTGTTATGTGGATATGGGGAGTCATACTTACAAATTAGTGTGAAAAAACACATCCTTCACGTGTCTTCCATATTGCTAACATGATAGAATTTGATTTTTAAGCGATTTTACATTCAATTGAGAAAAATACTATCAAATTTACTTGGTTTGCACTTTATCAAAACTGGTACATAGGATTAAAAAAGTTTAGAGCTCATATCTATTGTTAAGGACTGGGTGTGGGACCATATGTGTGGGTGGGTGTGAGACTGTGGGTGTGTGTGTGGGTGGGTGTGGGTATGCGATTGTGTGTGGTGTGTGAGTGTAGGGGTGTGGGGAAGTTTTGAACTTGTAAGATGGTGTGAAAAACACACCGTTCACAAATTTATGTGTAGATGTGTGTGTAGTGTGTTTGGATGTGATATGTGGGTTTGGGTGAAGAGTTCTCCTACTTGCAAATTGGTGTGGATGATACACCATCCACACTGTTTACAAGGAATGACTTGATTTACAATATTTAAATTTTAAAATTTTTCTTACAAATCAAATCATGACATGAGTGAAGCGAAAGATATATCCTCCACGCTAGCTTACAAGTATGGTTTTTCATGTGTAGGTGGTATGTAGATATGGAGAGTCATACTTATAAATCAGTGTGAAAAACACACCGTTCATGTGTCTTCCATTTCACTAACATGACATAATTTGATTTGTAATATATTTTACTTAGAATTGAGAAATAATTTTACGTGGTCTGTACTTTTTCAAAATTGATACATAGGGATTTAAAAAGTTTAGAGCTCACATCTATGGTTAGGGACAAATTTCAAAATGGTTCCTCTGTTAGTATTTTGTTAGTCTTTTGACAGAAAAGATAACGTGGCCATTGATCGATAAGTCACATCCAATAAGAAAATGTTACTTGTCATTCGTACATCCATACAATTTTTAGAAACTAAAAAGATTAATTATATTTTCAAGCCGGTATATAGGGCACATATAGTAAACTACTTACATGACATAATTTAATTTGAAAGATTAATTTTAAAATATGAATTTTACAAATCAAATTTTACCATTTAAATAATATGGATAGTGTACTCCACATACCGGCTGGATAATAGAATAATTCATCAAAGATTTATGGGAGTAGGTGTGCGTGTGAGTGTGTATGGGTGTGATATGTATGGTTTGTATGTGGAGGGGTGTGGAACCATGTGTGTGGGTGTGGGATTGTGAGTGAGGGATCGTGGGTGTATGTATGGGTGTGGGTATGTGATTGTGTGTGGTGTGTGGTGTGTGGTGTGTGGGTAGGGCTACAAATGAACTGAGTCAAGCCGAATTCGAACAAGGGGTGTCGAGCTCGATTAGCATGTATATGAGCTCGAACTTGACTCGACTCGAGCTCAAGAAAAATTAAAAAATTCTGATCGAACTAAGCTCACCTAATATATATTAAGGTCAAACTCGACTCGAACTCGAATAAAATAAATAAATGAGTTGATACGAGCTCGAGTTAAATCTTTTGAAATAAGATTATTTCTTTTAATTAGTTTTAACTAGAATTTTGATAATAAATATTAGATTGAACTCTTATTCAATCTGACCCCTCGTTGGACTAATCAATGATTAATCACTTGCTACAATATAGTTACAAATATGTAAATAATTCTGATTTCTAAGGTATCACAATAAATTACAATTTCAAATGGTGGATCACTAATTATAGCATCAACTAAGAGAACAAACTAAAAAAATGGTAGAAGAAGTCAACTCTTATTCATAGGGGTGTAACCGGTCCGGTCTGGTTTTGGACAAAATCTAGGACCAAACTAGTATGTATCGGTTTCGCATTTTTCAAAACCGATTACACCCTAGTTACTCTCTAAACTGGTACCTCCAGTTTTATTCGTTTCCGGTTTGGTCCGGTCTGTTTTTCGATTTTTTTAAAATGTAAAAAATATATAATAAAGTGTTACTTCTTATGATAAAATGTTATTAATAATTTAATATATATTATGTTTAAAGCATATGATCAATTAAATTTTCATCTTTAAGATTAAACTTTTATTTTATAAATTATAATAATATTATCTTATATATAATTATATTAATAACATATGATCAAACAAATTACAAATGTTCATATTTAAGATTAACATTTTATGTTATAATTTATAAATTATAATATGAAATTATTTCATATATGATATATAATTATATATTATATATAAAACTTATATATATAAATATTTTGTATAATATATAAAATTAATTTTTATATATATATTTTTTCCAACCAGTCCGGTCCGGTCCCGAAAACTATGGAACTGAAACCAGACCGGATTTGACCGTTTTCATAATATAGGAACCGGTTTCGGACTGGACTGGTTCAAAACCGGATCAACCGGTCCGGTCCAGACCGGTTTTCCGGTTTCCCGATTTAAATTTACACCCCTACTTATTCACTTCAACCCCATTTTTATGCACATATGACATAGCATTGCTTAAACAACATTCTTATTTCAAATAAATCAATGTAAATGAATGATTAATCACTTGCCACAATATAGTTACAAATAGGTAAATAATTCCAACTTCTAAGGTATCACAATAAATTATAGTTTCAAATAGTAAATCATTTATTATAGTATCAACTAGGAAAACAAACTAAAAAAATGGTCAAAAAAAAGTCCTCCAACTCTTATTCACTTCAGCTACATTTCTCATGCACATGTGATATAGGAGCTAACATTCTCGTTGCAAATAAATCAATGTAAATACGTTGGCCTTCACCTTTGAATACAGCAGCCAATTATACATTTGACAGAGTTACATAAGTGTATAAAAGTTGGTTTTAATATAAAGAGAATAAAATCAGATAAACACTTCAATAACCACCCCAGAATTTTCAGCTTACTAGAACTACCTATAGGCTATTGTCCATAAGAATGTAAGTTTGAAGAAAAGTTACTGTAAGATCATTCTCACAAACCAGCCATAAGCCAATCCCCATCAACCCATGATGCAAAACACATCACCTTATTAGTAACATGATATAACAAAATAACAATTTAATAATAAATATTTATGATTATACCAAAAACCAACAACCTACTAGCAATTCACGTCAAAACAGTAAAATCTCCTTATAAGTTGGTTCTTCTCCCTACAAAATGAAAGAGAAAAATTAGTTAGGACAAGTTCTAAATAAGTTAAGAAAAGTTCTAGATGGCAATGAAAAATCACTAAATAAAATTATATTTACAGTTGATGGTTTTTTCAAACCATGAAATACCCGAACCCAATCAGCTCCACATAACAACATTTCTACTGTTTTAATAGACATTGATGCATGATAATGATCAATCACTCTACCACCAGCACTAAATGTAGATTTTGAAGCCACTGTAGTAATTTGAATTGACTCCACATGAGCTAAATTATAATTTTCAGCATATTCATTACATAGCTCATAGAAGATTCTCAAGATGGTTTCTATGTTTCTAGTGGTTTCATGTTTTAAATAAATTATTGGAAAACAAAATCGAACAAACATCATTTTGAACCTTGGATCCAAAATTGCAGCTACTGCCATAAGCAAGTTACATTCCTTCCAATATTTCACAAATTTCGTATTTATCTTCACAACCATTGCTCGTATGTAATCATTTTGGTCAAGAGAATTCTTGTTTAGCACATCTTTTATTCTCCATACCTCATGAAGGAATAAGTTAGCGGTTGGATACTCGGTTCCTGAGATAATATTTGTCACCCCATTAAAAACTCTCAAAATTTGACAGACATTTTCCACTTTTATCCAATCTTCAACACTTGGAACATAATTAAAACCTTGATCTCTATCTCCATATCTTGGAAAGATTTCTTTAAACTCTAAGGTTGCTGCTAGCATTAGGTAAGTGATATTCCATTGGGTAGGAACATCCAACTAAATTTCTTTGTTTGTAATTGTAACTGTTTTATAATATCACTAAATTGCTTGATACGAATTTTTGATGCAACCAAGTATTTCACTCCTTCTTGAACATAATAGATTTCACCAATCTCGCTAAGTTCATCTTTGACCAATAAATTTGTTATATGTGCGCAACAATTAGGGGTGATAAATAGTCGGTCTGGACCGAACATACCGACTGTTTTGGTTCGGACTGAGACTTAGACCGGTTGGTCTCGGTCCACATTTTAGAGGACTGAAAAGTTTCGGTCCCGTCCACGGTCTAGGGTTTTTCCAGACTGGACTAGACCGGACCGAACTGAATGAAAAATAAAAAGTAAAAAAATATTTTATTTATATAATAATTGTACAATTAACAATATAAAATTTTAAATATGTTATTAATAATCTTTAATATTTTATAAATTAACAATATTTTAGATATATCTTCATCTAACCTATCACTATTAACAATTTAAAATTTAAAATATGTTATTAACACTTAATAATATTCTATGAATTAACTAATATATAATATCAATTATTTAATTATATAGTAATTATATAAATTAATAATGTAATTTTCATATAATTTATTATCATTGACCATATAAAATATTTTTTTATTGAGTTTGTTACATAATCCACATCAATAAGTCACTTAGTTTAATTTAGTATTTTAAATAAACTTTTTTTATTAATTGATTTAAAAAAAGAAAAAAAAATAGGCTAAACCGAATGTCCGGTCCCTATGGGTGTTCAGTCCGGTCCGGTCCAGAAAAATGATGGACCGAAAATGTTCGGTCCATCGCCTGACCGGACCGAGTCGATCAGTTGCACCCCTAGTAACAACGCACATGAAAAATCTTCCCCCCGATAGATAACTTCTTTTTCAAAAAGAAAACATCTTTGAGAACCCTTAAAGCTACATCATTATATCTAGCATTATCCACTGCTATTGTAGAAACTTTGTTCTCAATTCCCCAATCTGTGAAACACTTTTGAAGAGTATCAACAACAATAACACTACTGTGTGGGGGTGGCATATTACAAAAATTTAAGACTTTTTTTTTTTGTAAATGGCAAATCAAGATTAACATAATGACAGGTAACAACCATATACGAGATCTTTTGAACTAAAGTCCATTTGTTTATTGTTATGCTGACTTTCTTCACACTTCTCAATATTGTTTCATCTTCTTTTTCTAAATTTCATAAGTGGATTCACAATCATGTCTTGTTGTAGTATCTTTTGCCAATAAGGAGTATTAGCTCTCATAAATTTATTAAATACAATATGTTCCATCATTGCAAATGGATACTCATGATAAAGTATCATGAGAGAAGTAAGTTCTCTTACATTTTTCGTATCATACGAGAAATTTTTCACTGTGTTCACACATTCAAGACCTTTCATGTCAATAGTTAAAACCTTTTGTTTTGCAGAAGCCACTATATGTGAAAGACAACTTGTCAAGTGCCTATAGAAGTGAGTTGTAGAACCTGATGAAGAAATACACAATAGGTCTTCGCAATAGTTACATTTAGCTTTCTTTACACCATTCTTAACCACTATTTTAACATCTTTCCAAAAAGTAGAAGTTTTCTTCCTAGGCTTCCTTTGGTATGCATATTTTTGGAGATCTTAAGGGCACTTGGGTTTTCTTCTCCATCAATAGTACCGTCAACTTCATGGTTCCCATCATTACTATCATACTCTATAAATGTTGTGACAGTTTCATTTTCTTGTGTAGATTCTATGTCTTCCATGAGTGGACTTGTAGATAAGCATTCTACAATTGTAACATTTTTAGACAAGCAGTGACAATATTAGACTTCAAAAGGAATAACAAGTAATAAAGTCAAAATAAACGAATAACAATTAAACAACAAATGAATATCAAGTCAAAAGGAATCACGCTTAAAATAAAGTATGAGTAACAATTTACTAAAATTTGCTAGATATGCTAGCAACTCTCTAACGCACAAACAACGTCCTAGTGAATATTATGAAGGCATCTTACTCACAACTATAATCATGCAGATGATAGGAACATGTAAGTATGTAACAAATATAGAACATTATAACCTAAAATTTGTGCAAAAAGATACATTATTTATTAAGTAATTAAACTTAACGAGAATATAAGCCACTAATAGAAAACTAAAGAGTAAAAACTAATATATTTAATCGATCTAGAAGTATTTTTAAAGAGAATATAAGCCATTAACACAAAACTAGAAGTATTTTTACATACTAAATTATATATTATAAAAACAGTAGTAGAAAATCAACAACAAATATAAACACAAAAAATCAACAACACTACTACCAGCACAACCAACAGTAGCAGAAAATCAACAACAAAAATCAAACACAAAAATCCAACATCCACAAAAAAATCAAGAAGAAAATAATCAACACACACTGCTTTCGGATGTAAAAATAAAGGAAAAAAAATCTAAGAATGCTGCTTAGATCCACACCATAGAGAGAACAAAAAGAGAATCGAGAAGAATCATACCACAACACACTGGGACAAAGAACAAATACGAGAAATTGAGAAATACAGAAAATAAAGCTAACGGGAAACAAAAAAAATGACAGAGAAGAGAAAGGAGATCAACAAACACCATACCCACAAGCCACGACGCCCTGAGACAAAGAAAATACAGAGCACCAGACTGAGACACAATTTTTCCCCCTCTTCTGAGCCTCACTAGTCACTCCCGAAATATCTTTACTATTGGGCAAAAACAACACAGTGTCTCTGTGTAACACATCCCCTCAATCTGAAAATGTCCCATCACGGGACTGTGCAAGCAACTATACGAAGGAAAAGCCAGTCCTCCAATGATGAAATAAACAACCAGACGAAGGAAGAGAAAGAAATTGTGAAGAGTGTTAAGTTGGAAAAAGTAACCATATAGTGGCATGTTGGGAAGTGAGAACTGATGTAAATAGTGTTAAGTGATTTCATACGTTGGAAATTGAAGTCTTGGGAAAAATTTGAAGGGCTAATAGCTGAAACTTATGTAAATAGTACTCAAGTGATGGTGGGAATTGATGCAAATAATATTAGGGCTCATTTGGATAGTGAGATGAGATGGTTTTACATAAGTTGAATAAAATATTGTTAAAGTATTATTTTTTAATATTATTATTGTTTTGAAATTTGAAAAAGTTGAATTGATTATTATATTTTGTGTATGAATTTGAGAAAATTGTAATGATAAGATGAGATGAGATGATTTCTGTATCCAAAGGAGCCCTTAAAGTGGGCAGCACTAACGTTAGACTTACATCAAGAATGCCTAGTATATTAAAGTGATTTTAAAAATTACATATTAAAGTTATTAATTTAATATTAAAGTATTCAATTATTATGATACAATATTAAATATGTCTAAATAATCAAAACGAAACTAGATAAGAAAGTGTCGTAATCAAATTAGAGTTGCTTACTTTTTATAAACATTTGACTCAATAATTCTTTTGTGAACTTAATACATTATTATAGTTAACATTATTCGTCACCTTGTTATACATAAAGTAACAAAGTATTGTACTTATACAAAGTATAAAAAATAATACATATAACACATAAAATATATACAATAAAAGAATATATGTAAGAATATATGTAAGAATATATATAGAAATATTACGAGTATTGTGACAAGTCCAAAATGAGTTGAGTCGAGTTTATATGAATTTTGTTCACGGGCCTAAACAGAGTCAAGTTGAAATTATACAAGTTTAGCTCGTTTAATATTCATACCAATATTAGTGGTCTCGAGCAACTCACTCATCAAATGAGTCGAGTCCGAACCGAGTTTATACGAGTCGAGCTCAAATTGTTCATGATTAGCTCTGTTCGTTTGTAGCCCTATGTGTGGGTGTAGGGACTTTCTTTTACTTAAAAGATGTGTGAAGAACACACCCATCACATGTCTATGCGTGGAAGTGTGTGATGTGGGTTTGGGTGTGACTTGTGGGTGTGATGTGTTTGTGTGGAGGAGAAATTCTATATATAAGTCAGTGTGGATAACACAACTAATGAAGTACTTACATGTCATGACTTGATTTAGGAGTACTACTATTCTAAGGCATCTACACCACATATACCTTACATGAAATAATTTGATTGGAAGATAAATTTTAAAATTTGAATATTATAAATCAAATCTTATCATTTAAGTAATATGGATGGTATACTCAACACACCTATTTGAAAATAGAATCAAATCTTTCAGTTAGGACTATAAATTTAAGTCACTTAACAAGCCCGACCCGAATTTTCCTACCCGATTTAGCCGACTCCAATTGAAACGAGTAAGAAATGGAGGAATTCCATTTGAATTTTGAAATAATTTGGTTGTATCTATTAATACCTGATAATCGAATTTGATGATTGAAACAACACCGATTTAGTCACTTACTCGAATTTCTTTCTACTCGAATTTCTTTCTACAAGTAGACACGCCTCAGTCCTCTTCCTCTTGATTCTTTCATTCTACACTCAACACTCTCACTCTTAGGACTCACTCTCAGACACTCTCCTCTCCCTTGGCCTTGTAGACTCAGTCGAAGCTCGCTTGCCTTATAGGCTCTATCTCAGTCTTACAAGCTCACAAATCCCTTTCTATTGTAGATAGCAGCTCACTCGGTGTCTCGCTCGCTCGCTCTCACAGAGCACTCTAGCAACACCTTTCCCAAGTTGTAGGTGTCATGCCTTGTTAATATAATTGCAACAATCTTTCTTCAAGAATAGAAGGTTCTCAAATCTACCCGCGTCAATGACAATAGAGTTGAAACTCTTATTTATTCGGATGCCAACCAGAATATTAGTATCTAAGACTCTCTTTAATGAGTCACTCACTTCTCTATTGCATCAAAAGAATCGATATTTCTGTAGACTTAGGCTGTGATTGTGGGTATTCTGAACCGTTGTTAATTACAACATCCCATCGATTTTTAAGGCATTTATCTTTGCCTTACAGTCCATCTTTCCTGTCGAACGTGGCTTGGCTACATTCGACGTCCTATTCCGTGCCTTGCCAACATGAGCACAACCAATCGTGACATATCTGGCACTCTCATTCTTTCCTCTCTCACTCATTTGTGTCATTATCCCAAAACCGCATTACTTAGCGTATCGTTTATAATAAGCGATTAACTCTTCCAAAGAAGTAAACACACAAAAAAAAAAAAAAAAAAAGAAAAAAGAAAAAGAAAGATAATGAACCCAAGGCTGCTTTACTAAAAATACATATCAATTCAACACAAGAAACTGAATTTAAACAATATTGCAATACTTGGGTTGGTGGATTGCGGTATGAGGTGTTAGGAGAGATGCGTGTTCGTTCCCTTCTCCATCTAGACGACCCTAATAAGAACTAGATCTATGAACAGTACCACAAATAGTACAATAGTTACGTGTAGACTAACTTCAAATAAGAAAGAAAAAAGGACATAAAAACTCATAAAATAACTCATCAATAATAAGAATTTCCTCTAATGCTATTCCAATGAAAGGAACTCCCATTTATAATAGTGCAAAACCAGTAACTCAACCAATAGTTATATCATCTGCAAGAGTAAAAGAACACCATTTGCGTCAGCTGTTCCAAGCATTTATACCATTTCAACAATTGCAAGAATTTTTGAAATGCAACAATTGGATAATACTCAAAATATTTTTGCAAACTTTCTCCCTCTTTTTTGAGTTCCATTTCAAAAACAATGCCACTATTGCTTTTCTAGCAAAAGAATTATCTTCTTAGTCTATGTAGACTGATGTTAGTGTATTTTTAGTGACTTCAAAGATCAACCACTTGAATTAAACTCCACTTACAATGTAAAATTATAAATCAGTGAAATTGTAGATGATAAAATTCTAGATAAAAAGACAAAATTCTTGTATTAATTGATACAGTGGATCAGATTTATATGAGGTTCAACTCCAACAGATGGTTGAAATGGATTCATTAATCTTTATTCTAACTATATATAAACATGCCTAATGAAATGATGTTTGGTATCTATATGCATGGTCCTAGAGTGCTAAACAGGATTCTTGGAGATACTAATTGCACTAGAGTTATCACAATAAATAGTCATTGTATCTTGAGAGAACCTGTAATCTTCAAGCATCTTTTTCATCCAACGCAACTGTGTGCAAGGAAGGAAACTTGGCTCTATTTCACAATAAGCTTTTCTTGTACTCTCATTTCCCTAGTTTGGCACTGGGGTTTGAGCAAATACTTAAGCATGTTAGTAGGAGGAAAAAAAGCTAAAAGTAGTCTCTGGGTGTAGATCACGGCCTTCCCCAAGAATTTTCAAAATTTAATAGTATTCTTCCATCTCTTTCTCAATTTGTTTCCTTTCAAATGTTTTTGTCTAGGATTTCATTTAGGTATTGATATTTTTGTATGTGATTTCAATAGGGTACTCGGTCATGCAAATAGCTTTGAAAAATGGAGAAGCAAGCAATAATCTCAAATCCCAAATTCTAAGTGTCTAATAGCTTTGAAAAACCACGAATTTCATAAGTGCTGAACTGAGATTAATTCTAATTTAAAGTATCAGTAGCTACTAAACATGAATGTAAAAAAAAAAAAGGATGAGTTTCAGTATTGTTAACAAATAGAGAGAGAGATAAAGGCGCCGGAGGAGAAAATCACGCTGGACTGTCACACATCTCGTTGGCCTAGGTTTCGAATGTGGGAAAGAAGATTGGGGGCCAGATGAAAAGGAGATTAGGGTTATTGTTGGGCTATTGTGATGGGCCGGGTTATGAGTAGGTGAAGTCTGGGCTGCTATAAGCACGAATCTTATTAATAAAATTGGTAGTCCAGCATGTAAGGGTCCATGGGCTTGAGGCCTAGTTCTTATTTTTTCTTGTTTTTCAAAATTTATTTTGTATGCCTTCTGGAAGGGAATTTGTCTGTTATTCCCTAGTGTTAGTCCCTATTAGAGAGCCAAGACTTGCGTGTCATCCTTATGCAGAATTTCATCAGTTTGTTATTCTAACAGTTTCTCTCTCTCTCTCTCTCTCTAAACTTTCTGGAGGCATTTCCCTCGAAGGAGATTATCTTACAATTCAATAAAAATCCTAGTTTCTCTATTACATAGAATTTGCAGATTATTACAGTTGGTATCAGAGAGTGATCCCTAGTGACCACCTCTTTATTTCATCATCATCTCTAATCTTCATTTGGCAACATGGCAGAGGGCACACGACTCAACCAGCTTCAGGATGGCCTCACCTCCTTGAAGAAGTCCACTGATTCTCAGCTACAAAACCTGGAGACAGAGATGTTGGCATTAAAAAGGCTGTCTCACTCAGTATTGCAACAATTAGAAACTATTGCACTGGAGTTATAGAAAAGGAACAATGACACCTCACAAGGAGACTCCTCAGTAGGCAATCAGCAACAACACCATCCACAAAGAGATCCAGCTCTAGAGAATCATCATAGGCAGGTAAGGATTAACTTTCCTACCTTTCATGGAAAGGACCTCAGTGTTTGGTTGTTCAAAACCAACCACTATTTTGCTTACCACAACACTTTGCCTTAGCACAAGCTTAGGATTGCCTCTTTCCACATGGAGGGGTAAGCCTTGGTGTGGTTCCAGGATTGGGAGAATTCTGGAGCCATTCAGGATTGAGAAAGGTTTAATAGAGCCTTGTTGGTGAGGTTTGGGCCATTGGCTTATGATGACCCCATGGAGTCTTTGACTAGGCTGAAACAAACTGGGTCAATGGAAGAGTATATGACAAGCTTTGAGGCTTTGGCTAATAGGTTGAAAGGCTTGTCTGAGGGGTATAAGCTCATATGTTTTTTGAGTAGGCTTAAAGGTGAAATCAGATTGTTGGTGCATATGTTTAACCCCAAAAATTTGTCAACATCCTATAGCTTGGCAAAGATGCAGGAGGAGAATGTGGGGGTAGGTAGGAAGAGCATGAGAGGGCTACACCACCCTCATGAACTTGGAATTCTTAAAACACCAACCCTGAACCCTTCAAACAGTTCACCCAACCCAACCAAAGCCATCATACCAGTCCAGAAAATCAAACCCCAACAGATGAAGGATAGGAGAGACCAAGGCCTTTGTTACTATTGTGATTCCAAGTGGAATCCAGTACATAGGTGCCAATAGCGTAAGTTGTTTTTAATTGAAGAAGTAGAAGAGAAAGTGTGTGAGCTAGCTAAAGTGGAGGATCGGGCTGAGAGTGGGGGATTTTGAACTTTGTTACAAGTCCAGACCGACTAGAAGTTTTCCTACATGCTTTGACTGGGTCTATGAACCCAAGAACCATGAGGGTCAAAGGGAGGATTGGTAGTCAAGAGGTTGTGGTGTTGATTGACTCAGGAAGTATTGATGTGCTTAATTTCTATACAAGTTTTATCATACTTTTACTTTTAATTTTATGCTAGTTTGTGTGAAATTTTCTTATATATTAGAGTTTTTATTTATTTTTGTTTAGGAATAAATGAATTGAAGGAGTCATGGAAATTGAATGAGTCACCAAGAGAATAGGAAACATTTTTTTCTCAAAAATCCTGAAATACTCTTCAGTATTTGGAGCATAACTTTTGCTAAACACTCAAATTAGGGCAATCTCGGTGTCTACAGAAAGCTAGGAGAAAATCCTACAACTTTCGTGTTGAAGACTTTGCTGAAAACGAACATATGAATAGAAAAAATGACACGTTAAGTCAGAGGTCAAAAAACTGCAGAATTGAGAATCCTATTTTTGGGAAACAGGGGAGAGAGGGTTGTTAAGGCTACGATGTAGCCTCTCCATGACAATTCCGAATCTTATTTCTTTGTGATCATAATTTTATCATTCATTTTAAGTATACATCATTGAGTTTGCTTTCAATTATATGGCTAATAGTTGAGTGATTTGTTGTGCTTGTTTCGAGAGATGATGCATATAGTTTAGCTTCGTATGATGTATGCCATGAATTGAACGAAAGGCAGGAATGTGCCAACGTGATTTGTGCGGCTTTTATGTGAAATATTATTAATCTTAATGTGCTCAAATGCTTTTAAATTCTTATAGACATATCACAGGTTATCGTATGTTGGGTAATTCTAATTCTACTCGAGAGAGGGTCTTAGATAAATTAGAATATTTTGCCATCAAATAAGATGATAATTTATTGATTGTATGGTTGAGATGTGATATTGGATCGGTTAGGTGAGTCGGATGCCTTAGTGTTTTCTTCTTGGGTGAAATCTTCGTCTTTTTAAGTGTTTGGTCAATTATTCATTTGTTGATTTAATTTCATTTGTTTTTATTTTTCAAATTCAAAATCCACCACTTTTCTTGATTTTCAAATAATTTAGAATCAGAACAATTTCAATAGTTAATAGGTAAATAGTCCTCGTGGGTTTGACATCTTTCTTGATCACTATATTACTTGTTATGATTTCGTGCACTTGCGAAATTTTACAACAAGTTCTTGGTGCCGTTGCCGTGAATTATTTATTTTCTATTACTTTTGATACCAACTAGTTCTAGGTTAATTTGATTTTTCTTTATCTTAGTCTTAATTTTTAATTTTGTTTTTATTTTTCTTTGCAGGTTTCTCGAGTTGTGCATTAGACGTACTCGAATCTTGGATTTAGTACCTTTTGACCCTGAAATTGAACACACCTTTCATCGTTTGAACTTTGAACAAGGAAAAGGAGGATTCCACAACCTAGAACGAAGCAATGGAAGATCAACTTAGAAACAAGACTTTTGGAGATTATGTTGTCCCCTTGGTCACTGGAGCTACTTCTAGCATTAGACGGCCTGCCATTCAAGCCAATAACTTTGAGATAAAGCTAGCTATTCTTCAAATGGTGGCCTCAATGGTGCAATTCAGTGGCATGCCACATGATAATCCAAATGCTCAGATAGCTAATTTTCTAGAGTTATATGATACTTTTAAACATAACGGAGTTTCTGATGATGCTATTAGATTGAGACTCTTTCCATTCTCCATTCGAGACAAGGCAATGGAATATTTAAACTCACTTCCAATGTTGACCATAACTACATGGGACGATTTGGCTAAAAATTTTCTAGCAAAGTTCTTTCCCCGAGCCAAAACCGTGAAGATGTGAAATGATATCACCACTTTTGTCCAATTTGATATGGAGTCGCTTTATGAAGCTTGAGAGAGGTATAAAAAATTGCTTAGAAAGTGCCCACATCCTGAACTTCCTGTTTGTATTCAAGTGCAAACCTTCTACAATGGTTTGCAGCCTACAACACGTACAATGATTGATACGACAATCGGAGGACTTTGATGAAGAAATCACTGGAAGACGCATTTGAGTTGGTGGAGGAGATGGCAACTAACAATTACCAATGGCCAGTGGATTGAGTGACACCAAAAAGAAACTAGGGAGTTCACGAAATTGATTTTTTTTTTCTGCTTTAGCTGCTCAAGTTGCAACTTTATCTAAGAAATTAGACAATATCAATGTGAGTTCCATTCAATCTACTAACACAATTTCTAAATCTTGTGCAGGGAATCATATAGGGGTAGATTGTCAAGTGAGAAATCCATTCCCCAACAAGAGTTCGGAGCAAGCAAATTTTGTGTTGAATTACGAAAGACAAAACAATCCTTATTCCAAAACTTCCAATTCAGGATGACGAAACCACCCAAATTTCTCATGGTGCAACTCCCAAAATGTTGCCAAGCCTTCACCGAGTTTTCAAAATCAACAACAAGAGAAGAAGCCGAATATGAAGGAGGTAATGGAACAATTTATGGCCAAGGTAGAAGCTAGATTTCAAGATCATGACATTGCTCTAAAGAACAATGAGAACACTATGCAAAGCATTGAAAGGACGGTTGGTCAATTGGCAAAATTAATGTCTGAAAGGCAGCGACGCTTGTCCCATTTTTGAAGGTCGTGGCATCAAGGCCGCAGTGCCCACATCTAAGGCTGCAACACCCACCTCTATTCCAAGCCCAACAGTGAAAAACTTGGGAAATCCTCCCGTTTCTTCTTCTCTTACTTCTCCTTATGTTCCTCCTATACATTTTCCTCAAATACTTCAGAAAAATAAGCTAGATAAAATTTTTTATAAGTTCCTTGATGTTTTTAAAAAAGTTACATATTAGCATTCCTTTTGCAGATGCCTTTGAACAAATGTCTAGCTATGTGAAGTCCATGAAAGAGATTCTATCAAATAAGAGGAGATTAGGAGAGTATAAGACCGTGATGTTGACTGAAGAGTGCACTGCTATTTTGCAAAATAAGTTGCCACCAAAACTTAAAGATCTAGAAAGTTTTACTATTACTTGCACAATTGGAAACTCTTATTTCGAAAAAGCTTTGTGTGATTTAGGTGCTAGCATAAATCTGATACCCTTTTCTATTTTCAGGCAATTGGGGCTAGTAGAGGTCAAGGCCACTACCGTTTCACTTTAATTGGCGGACCGATCCATTAAACGACCAAAATGCATAGTAGAGGATATTCTTGTTAAAGTTGACAAGTTTATTTTCCCTGTAGATTTGATTGTTTTAGATATGGAGGAAGATTGAGAAGCCCCACTTATTCTTGGTCGACCGTTCATAGCCACGGGAAGAACTCTCATAGATGTGCAACAAGGGAAACTAATACTACGGGTACAAGATGAACAAGTTATATTTAATGTGTTTGAAGCAATGAAATATTCATCAACAACCGATACATGCTTCGACATAGATGTGATTGATGAACTTATGGTAGAATTTTTTAAAGAAAGTTATCCTAAGGAACCACTTGAGGCATGTCTTGTTTAATCCGGCACTACCGATTCCTAGAATTCCAAAATAAGAAATTGTGCACACTATTTGGAAGCATCTCCACCTTACTTGACTAAAGGGAAGTCGGAAAACATACATTGGGCGAAAGCACTACTCCACAAAAGCTATCCATTATTGTGGTCCTTTCTTTAGAACTCAAACTTCTTCCTTCTCATATTAAATATGCTTATCTACATGATTCTTCTTTACCTGTAATAATTTCTTCATCTTGAAGAGGTCTTGAAGAAGAGAAATTACTTTAAGTTTTGAGAGCTCACAAGCAAGCTTTGGGATGGACTATAGCCAACACTAAGGGCATAAGCCATTCACTTTGCATGCATAAGATTTTAATAGACGAGAATTATAAGCCTATGGTGTAGCCACGAAGGAGATTTAATCCAAACTTGCAAGTTGTAAAAAAGAAAGTTCTCAAATTGTTGGACGCTGGAATTAATTACCCTATTTATGATAGCTCATGGGTAAGTATGGTGCAAGTAGTGCCCAAGAAGGGAGGAGTGACGGTGGTAGAGAATGAAAATAATGAACTAATCCCAACAAGAATGGTCATGGGTTGGAGAGTGTGCATAGACTATCGTAAGCTCAATGATGCCACACGAAAAGATCACTTTTCACTCCCTTTCATTGATAAAATGTTGGAACGGTTCACCGGTCATGCTTATTATTGTTTCTTAGATGGATACTTGGGGTACAATCAAATCCAAATTTCACTAGAAGATCAAGAAAAGATCACTTTCACTTGCCCGTATGGAACATTTTCCTACTGGAGGATGTCATTTGGTTTGTACAATGCTCCAACCACATTTCAACGATGCATGATGGCCATTTTTTGGATATGGTGGAAAAGTTTATTGAAATTTTTATGGATGATTTTTTGTTTTTGGTTCTTCATTTGATAATTGCTTAAATAATTTATCTTTAGTTCTACAAAGATGTGAAGAAACTAACATTGTTCTTAATTGGAAAAAATGTCATTTTATGGTGCAAGAAGGAATTATACTTGGGCATAAAGTTTCTTCCACGGCATTGAGGTAGATCGAGCCAAAGTAGAAGTCATCGAAAAATTACCTCCACCTAGCATGGCCAAGGGCGTGAGAAGTTTCCAGGGACATGCGGGGTTTTATCGTCGATTTATTCAAGATTTTTCTAAAATTACTAAACCCCTTTATTCTCTTTTGGTCAAAGATACCCCATTTAACTTTTCCAATGATTGTTTGCAGGCATTTGCACTTTTGAAGAATGAGCTAAGTTCATCCCTAATAATATGTGCACCGGATTGGGCACTTCCATTTGAACTGATGTGTGATGGAAGTGATTATGCAATAGAAGTTGTGCTTGGACAAAGGAAGAACAAGGTTCTCCATGTTATCTACTATGTGAGTTGTAACTTGACTGATACCCAATTAAATTATGCGACTACGAAAAAAGAATTGTTAGCCTTGGTCTTTGCTTTTGATAAATTTAGATCATATTTAATTGGGTCAAAAGTAATTGCTTACACTGATTATTCTGCTCTTAAATACTTGTTAGTTAAAAAGAGAAGCTAAACCAAGATTACTTAGGTGGATTTTACTCCTACAAGAATTCGATTTGGAAATCAAAGATAAAAAACTTGAGCACACAACCGAAGAGGAAGCCCCACTTTCTCCAATAAATGAGGTATTCCCGGATGAACAATTCTTTGTTTTATCTCTAACACAAGTTTCCTAGTATGCATATTATGTAAACTACTTGGTAAGCAATGTGATCAATCTGGATTTTACTTACCAACAAAGAAAGAAATTCTTTTCGGAGGTCAAGCACTACTATTGGAAGGAATCTTTTCTCTACAAGCATTATAATGATCAAATGATTAGGAGATGTGTATCCGAGGAAGAGATAGAGTTGATCCTAAGACATTGTCATTCATTAGAGGTTGGTGGGCACCATGGAGTGAACAAAACGGTAGCTAAAGTGCTCCAATCAAGTTTTTATTGGCCCACCATTTTTAAAGATACTTATGCTTTTGTTTCTTTTTGTGATAAATGTCAAAAGAGTGGCAATATTTCCCAAAAAATGAAATGCTATTAAATAATATACTTGTTGTTTAGCTATTTGATATTTGGGGAATAGATTTTATGGGACCATTCCCTCATTCTTTCTCTAATCAATACATTTTAGTAGCTATAGATTATGTTTCCAAATGGGTAGAGGTCGTGGCCCTCCCTACAAATGATTCTAAAGTTGTGATGAATTTTTTGAGAAAGCAGATATTCACTCAATTTGGAACTCTAAGAGCAATAATTAGTGATGGGAGAAAACATTTTTGCAACTGAAAATTTGAGGCATTCTTGAGCAAATATGGTGTTACACACAAGGTTGCCATTCCGTAGCATCCTCAAATAATGGACAAGTAGAATTTTTCAACCGAGAGCTGAAACGAATATTAGAGAAAACCATGAACAACTCAAGGAAAGATTAGTCCAAAAAATTAGATGATGCACTATGGGCATACCGGACAACCTTCAAAACTCCAATTGGTAAGTCCCCCTATCGTCTAGTTTTCAGGAAGGCATGTCACTTACCGGTAGAGTTGGAACACAGAGCTTATTAGGCTATCAAGACTCTTAATTTTGACATGGAGGCAGCATGTGAGAAGAGGATATTACAACTCAACGAAATGGATGAGTTTCGGCATGCATCCTATGAGAATACTCGCATACACAAGGAGAGAACCAAGAGATGGCATGACAGAAACATTCTCAAGAGAAACTTTGAAGTTGGCCAAATAATTCTACTTTATAATTCCAGAATTCGCCTCTTCCTCGGGAAATTACGATCCCGATGGTCCGGACCGTTCACGGTAATAAGAGTTTTCCCGTATGGTGCCATTGAGATTTCTAACGACTCAAAAGACACTTTCAAAGTTAATGGTCAACGTCTAAAGCCCTACTTCGAAAGAGATTTCAACAAGCAAAAAGTCTCTATTGATTTGCTTGATCAGTGATTTAAAGAAGGAAATGTCAAGTTAAAGACTATAACCAAGCGCTTTTTGGGAAGCAACCCAAATTTCTTTCCATTATTTTATTTTACTTTTCTGATTATTTCACCTTTATTTTCTTTTTCAAGCTCTCACTTTGTAAATTGTTATTTTTTGTCTGCTAAATAAATAAAAAAATGGCAGCTATGCGCCACTGCGCTAGAAGAGCCTGCCGCAACACTCCTTTGAAACACGCCCAGGCACACAGACTCGAGAGCCAGTGCCGCAGCGCCGAAATGACTTCCTCCAATGGTGTTCCCTACTCTAGACTTATCATAACACTTCTGTAACACTTCCCAGACCTACCATTGCACTCACACAACATTTTCAGGGAAGTTTACTTTTATCCTTTCAATTTTCATCCCTTTTGATTCTTTACATTGGGGACAATGTGTTCTTTAAGTTTAGGGGTAGGGGTCATTTATTTTAGAGTATCTATTTATTTTCATAAATATATATATTTAAAAAATTCAAAAACCACAAAAATATTTTCTTTTCCTTTTGTTTTGTTTTTGGGTTGATGATCACAAGCCTATGATATTACCCGATTGAAATTGAGTTGGATTTGTGGAAAATGCTAAATTTGTCCTATTTTGTGCTTAATTCTTGTGTTAGCTTGATTTATTTGAATTCCTTTGAACACTTTTGCACAATACCATGATCAATAAGTTACTTTGTTGGCTTAGAGTATATTTATGTAAATTAGATATTTTCTAAGATCTCACTGAACTCTAGAACCTATATGATAATCTCTTGAGATGAAATCTTAGGCAGCACACCACTAGAGAAATGATCTAGACCATCTTTGGAATGTTTGAGCTTTTCTAGCCTACCTTAATTATCTATCTCTTGTCACCCCTTTGAAACTTAAACATATTGACCATTTTTCTTTCATTAACCCACATTAATCACACCTTTTAAACACTCATCCTACATTTTCAAGAAAATTTGTTATTTGCTTAGTCATTGGAGAAGAGAAAAAGTTTGTTAAAGAGTTAAAAGAGTAAAAACAAGTTTTGTTATTCTATTTTAAAAAAAAGAAATACAAATAATACAACCCGAATTACAAAAAAATAAGTTTGGGGGTTGTGGAATTGAAAAAGAAAATAAAAAAGAAGAAAAACAATAGATGAATAAATTGCTCAAAAGTTGTCCTAGGAAGTAAAAGTAAATTTTTTTTCCTCTCTCTCTCTTCATTGGTGAAGTTTGTGTTGAATTTTCTTGCTTTGAATTCCATACCATTTTTTTTTCTTTTGCCATTACCCTAAGTCGAACATTACAAGCTTTTATTAAGACCTTTTGATCTTTGGTGGTGTGTTTGTACTACATTTATAGAGAGTTGATTTGAAAAATAGGCATATGAAGTTCGCGAAGCTCATTCTCGTAGAGATCAATCATAATTCAATCGAGTTTGTATAAATTGATCCGAGTTAATAGAGTAGCAGGTTGAGATTGGTTACTCACACACACACATTCAAAGGTTTCCTTGTAAACCTAAGCATGCTCTTGAATTAATCTAAAAACTTGTTAAATGTTTAGACTTTTCTTTGAATCAATTTCTTTATGCAATCCATGAGGCAATCATTGTGAGAAATAAATTTATTCTATTTATTTAATTTTTCTTTTCTCTTTTCTTTTTGCTTGAGGACTAGCAAATTTGAAGTTTAGTGGTGTTTGATGTGCTTAATTTCTATTCAAGTTTTGTCATACTCTTAATTTTATGCTAGTTTGTGTTTAATTTTCTTATCTATTAGAGTTTTTATTTATTTTTGTTTAGGAATAAATAAATTGAATGAGCCATGAAAATTAAAAGAGTCATGAAAATTGAAAGAGTCATCAAGAGAATAAGAAACATTCTTTTATCAAAATTCCTGAAATACCCTTCAGTATTTAGAGCATAACTTTTTCTAGAGAAATCCAATAAAGGCAATTTAGGTGTCTACGGAAATCTAAGAGAAAACCCTACAAATTTTGTGTTGAAGACTTTTCCGAAAACGAACATCTGGATAGAGAAAACGGTGCTTCAATTCAGAGGTCAAAAAATTACCGAATTGAGAATCCTATTTTGGGAAACAGGGGAGAGAGGGTAGTTTAGGAAGAAAATGAGAGAAATCTAGAGGATGATCAGAGCCTTGTGAAAACGAGTTTTTCATCGAAGTGGAATTCGAAGCTTGGAAAAAGAAGAAGACAGAGGCCGAATTGAAGTTTGTTGACGATTGAGATTCTCGATCTACATACAGTTTCCTTCTTAACTCTTTCATCTTCTCTTTGTAGAATGTTCATTATGAATTCTATAATTATTATGGTTTGTTTTGATTCTATTATGAGCTAATTTCTATTGCTAAGGCTACGATGTAGCCTTTCCATGACAATTCTAAATCTTATTTATATGTGATCATAATTTTATAATTCCTTTTAAGTATACATCATTGAGTTTAATGCTTTCAATTATCTGACCAATAGTTGATTGATTTGTTGTGCATGTTAATTTGAGAGATGATACAAGTAGTTTAACTTCGTATGATGTATGCCATGAATTGAACGAAAGACAGGACTATGCCAACGTGATTTGTGCGCCTTTTATGTGAAATATTATTAATCTTAATGTGCTCAAATGCTTTTAAGTTTGCATAGACATATCGCGGGTTATCGTTTGTTGGGTAATTCTAATTCTACTTGAGATAGGGTCTTAGATAAGTTAGAATATTTCACCATCAAATAAGATGATAATTGATTGATTGTATGGTTAGGATTTGAGACTTGATTGGTTAGGTGAGTGAGATGCTTTAGTGTTTTCTTCTTGGGTGAAATCTTCTTCTTTTTAGTGTTTAGTTAATTTTTCATTTGTTGATTTAATTTCATTTGTTTTTATTTTTCAAATTCAAAATCCACCACTTTTCTTGATTTTCAAATAATTTAGAATTAGAACAATTTCAATAGTTAATAGGTAAATAGTTCTTGTGGGTTCGACATCCTTCTTTATCACTATATTATTTGTTACGATTTTGTGAACTTGCAAAATTTCACAACAAGTACACACAATTTTTTGGACCATTCAGTGGTCAGAAAATGAGGAATTCCAATAAATTCTAAAGAAAAGGTGAGGGTGATGGTGGCTAATGGGGACCAAGTGGTGAGTGAAGGGATATGCGATAACTTGATGGTTAAAATGCAGGGCACCAATTTCATTACAAAAACCTTTGTGTTGGTCCTGGCTGAGTGTGATATGGTGTTGGGGATGGAATGATTACATGACTTGGGCCCCATTGTGTGGAATCTTAAAAACCTGTACATGCAGTTTCAATACAACCAACAGCCTGTGGAATTAAGAGGGTTGTGTCCAGCTAGGTTGATTGAGGAAGGGAATGTTAACAAAAATAATAAGTTAGAAAAAAAAATGGCTTACTGGTACAAATTGTGGAAGTTAAGGAGGACCCGGCCACCATAAAAATACCCCCACCCATCCAGAAAATACTTGACCAATACCCCTTTATTTTTGGTGACCCTAAGGGTCAGCCCCCTAAGAGGTCACATGACCATGCCATCACTCTAGAACCAAATACACAACTTGTTTTAGTAAGACCATATTGTTACCCATATTTTCAGAAGGATGAGATCGAAAAAATTGTAAAATAATACTAAGTTTAGGAGTGATTAGACCTAGCCACAGCCCTTATTCCTCATTCGTACTGTTAGTGAGAAAAGCCGATGGGACATGAAGAATGTGTGTGGACTATAGGGCTTTGAATAAGGTAACAATGAATGATAAATTTCCTATTCCTGTAGTTGAGGAGTTGTTAGATGAGTTGAGTGAGTCCATATTTTTTTTTTTCTGAGTTGGACTTAAGCTCGGGGTATCATCAAATAAGGGTCAAACCAAAGGACACACGCATGACAACCTTTAGGACTCATGATGGACACTATGAGTTCCTAGTCATGCCCTTTGTGCTTATTAATGCGCCTTCTACTTTTCAAAGTTTAATGAACGAAATCTTTAGGTCCTATTTGAGGAAATTTATTTTGGTTTTTATTTTATTTTTATGATATACTGGTTTTTGGTACCAGTTTGGAATAGCACCAGAGGCACCTACAAATCACTCTAGAGGTCTTTAACTAGCACAACTTACTGGCCAAGCTGTCTAAATATAGATTTGCAGATCAGGAGGTGTCTTATTTGGGCCAACTGATCATAGTAGAAGGGGTCAAAGCTGACCCTGCGAAGTTGGCAGCAATGAAAGAGTGGCCTGTCCCCACCACAATGAAACTTTGAGGGGTTTTCTGGACCTAACAGGTTACTACAAGAGGTTCATTAGGGGCTATGACAGTAGTGCAGCCCCTTGACTCAGTTATTAAAGAAAAATCAGTTCCATTGGAATGAGGAACCTAAGGAGGCTTTCCTAAAGCTGGAGGAGGTAGTCACTCAGCCCCATGCTCTAGCCTTACCTGACTTTTTCCTTCCCTTTATAATCAAGTGTGATGCCTCAAGAGGGGCTATTGGGACTGTGTTGATGCAGAAAAACAAACCCCTAGCCTATTTCAGTCAAGCCCTATACGGTAGGATTTTAAACTTATCAACCTAGGAGAAGAAACTGTATGCCCTGGTGATGGCAGTACAAAAATAGAGGCCTTACTTGGTGGGTCATCCCTTTGTGGTCAAAACTAACCACCAGAGTCTAAAGTACCTACTGGAGTAGAAAATAGGTACTCCTATGCAGCAGAAATAGATCTCTAAACTGTTGGGCTATGACATGTTGGTGGAGTATAAAAAGGGGTTTAAGAACAAGTTGGTTGATGCATTGTCTAGAAAATATGAGGAAGGGGGCAAAAAATAGAGGCCCTGTTGACAATGATTTATGTGCCTACCTTGGAGTGGGTGGAGGAAATACAAGAAGGCTACAACAAGACCCTAGGGTGCATGAGCTATTTAAAAAGTTTGAAAAAAGGGAGTTACTCCCTACTTACATGATCAGGGATGGTTTGATGTTTTATAAACAGAGGCTAGTAGTGGCTTAGGACCAGGAGTTCAGATTGAAGTTACTGCACTTGTTACATGGTAGGTCCTTGGGGGGGGGGGGGGCATTCTGGATATGACAAAACGTTGCACAGGTTGAGGAGGGACTTTTATTGGCAGGGATGAAGGCTGATGTGAAAAAGCACATCCGAGACTCTGAAATTTGTCAGGGGGTCAAGTCTGATCAAACTAGGCCCATTGGCTTGCTACAACCACTGCCTATACCTTCAAAGCCTTGGACTGAAATCTCCATGGACTTCATTGATGGGTTACCCCCTTCCAAGGGTATAATAGGGTTGTTGTGTACAGGCTTACCAAGGCATTTTATTCCCATTACTTACCCTTACACTGCAAAAACCATAGCCCATCTCTTCACTAAACATATCCTAAAGTTACATGGCCTGCCTAATGCTATTGTATCTGACAGGGATAGCACATTCACTAGTAGCTTTTGGCAAGAGTTATTCAAAATCCAAAGAGTTCAGCTAGCATTTAGCACGGCTTATCATCCACAGTCTGATGGACAGACTGAAGCCGTAAATAAGTGCGTGGAAAATTTCCTAAGGTGCTTCTCAGGAGACAAACCTAAAGACTGGGCTCTGTGGGTTCCTTTAGATGATTGGTGGTACAACACCACTTAACACTAATCGACAAGGTTCACCCCTTTCCAGGCATTGTATGGGTACCCCCTCCTAAACTGACTAGTTATGTCCCAGGCCTTTCTTGAGTGGAAACAGTGGAAGAGACTTTACAAAAAAGAGATCAAATGCTAGCAATACACAAGCACAATATTCAAAAGGCACAAGACATAATGAAAAGGTATGTGGATGTAAAGCAAAAGGAACAAACATTTCAAGTTGGGGATCAAGTTTACCTCCGAATCCAACCACATCGACAACTTACAGTGGGCTATCGAAGAAACGTGAAGTTGGCCCCTAGGTTCTATGGGCCATTCCCCGATCCTTGAGAGGGTGGGATCTGTAACACCCCGTATTTTAGTGTATTTTTACTGAATGATTATTTTTTATTGTTCAAAAATTTATCCTCTTATTTTAAAATTGGTTGGATTTTTAGTAAGTTTATTTCTATGATTTTAATTTGGTGAAAATTATTTTTATGTGCTTTCTTAATATTTATTTATTGTTATGCATTTAAATTGCTTTTAATATTTAAATTAATTACTGTGGGATTTAATTATTTCAATTTGACTTTACCATTACGTTTAAATTATTTTATTTAACTTGTAGTTTTAAAATCATCTCCGTTGGATCATTTTTGTGACCCAAGTTATGAGGATTGGACCTCATTTCTTTTTCCTCTATTTTTCTTCCTCTCCTTTTCTTTTCTTTTCTTTCTTTTCTTTTTTTTTCTTCTTCCTTATTTCTCCCCTCCCCCGTGTGCGCAACTCTCTCTCCCTCCTTCTCTCTCCGTCCGTTCTTCCTCTCCCCCAGCCCGCCGCCGTGCGCGACACCGCCCGGCCGACTAGCTCCCCCTCCCTCCGGCGACCTCACCCCTCAAATCTCAGCCCCTACCTCGCCGCCGGTAACCCACACCCACCCCACGAAGCCGCGGGCCACTTTCACGCCAGCGCCGCCGTGAGCCGGCAATGGCCTTCACCGCCCAGCCCGCTAGCTTCCCCAGCCGCCGGCGACCTCACCCCACCAATATCACCTCCGTTCGTGCCGCCGTTAGCCCCCACGAAGCCCACGAAGCCCATGAAGCCGCGGCACTCTTTCCGCCGTTGCGCCGCCGTCGCACCGCCATTGGCCACCATCTTCCTACCACTTCATCCCCGACCTCTTGGCAACCCATTGGACCCAACCCCACCTCCGATCCATCACCGGTGAAGCTCCACCATCTACATTTCCGATTTGGGCATTTTGGTCTTCTACCGCCCATTCTGCCGCCACCCACGGCAAACCACCACCACCATTGGCTTCACCGACCTCTCTAGGCCCTACCCTACCATTTTTGGGTCTTCGTTTGTCCTCGTTGAAAAGTGGGTATCTGTGACCCACGGCCACAGTGTATTTTACACTGTGGTGTTGCTCAGACATCACCACTTGCAACTTCGTGATCCCTCGGAAATTGTTATATTGCACAGTAAGTATTTTCCTTAAAGAACTTTCATGATTTAAATATATTTTTGCACTAACACATATTATCTGTGAATTGGTTTGTTTTGCCGGACTGAGTCCGAGGAGTTTTGGGGGTCGGATGGATTGTAGACGGAGTTGTGTGTTTGTTTGAATTGTGAATTGTGGTTGTTGGTTATGGCTTGTTCATGTACATCGCATATTGCATGCATGATCATGTTTGTAAAGAAAACTGGGTTTTCGCATGATTGCATACATGTTCACGTGTTTATTGGAATTGGATTCTCATGTGAGTAAAAGTAAAAGAGACTGTAGGGATGTTGGTAAGCAGGGATGGTGGTTGTGTCCCGCCTGTGATTCCCGCCTACAGTACTCTGTTAAGTATGTGTAAAGAAACTGTAGGGATGGTGGTAGAGTCCCGCCTGTGATTCCCGCCTACGGTGCACGCGATAGGGATGGTGGTAAGCAGGGATGGTGGTTGTGTCCCGCCTGTGATTCCCGCCTACGGTGCACGCGGTAGGGATGGTGGTAAGCAGGGACGGTGGTAGAGTCCCGCCTGTGATTCCCGCCTACAGTGTCCGATAAATGGGTTGTTTGTGTGAATCATTTTATGGGAAAATGTTTTACGGATATTTTGGGCCAAAATGGGATTTTTGGCGTGTGTTGGAAATAATCATTTTTCTGGGAAAAAATGGTATTTTATGGCTAAATGTATTTTGCTATATTGTTGGTTGCATTAATGTATTTTTATCCCGAGAGTTGTTTGGTTTATACTTACCTGTGGTACCATTTTATGGTATCGCAGATTTTGATGCAGATGATGATGACGAGCCTTAGCTTGGCTCCGTTGGAGGAGTGATCTGGGATTGCTCCTGTTTAGTGAGTTATGTTTTTATCAATTACTGTATTTACCTTTTGTATTATATTTGGGATGATTGTATATTTTTAAAGATAAATTGTGTTGAATATTTGTATTTAAATTTCTGGTACTTAGTTGACTTATTTATATTATCCGCTGCGACTTTTATTGTGCACCTTTGCATGTTGCACACACACTTGAGCACATTTTGTTGGGATGCGTGACCGTGTTGTCACCATCCTGACGTCTCGATTCCCTTGTTTTTGTACGTGGGAGTCGGGGCGTCACAGGATCCATCGCATACAAGCTCCTGTTGCCTGCCACGACAACCATCCATCCCGTGTTTCATGTGTCATAGTTGAAGAGGAGGCTCAGCCAACAAAATGTCTACCGACCCACACTACCACCCATAAATGCAGCCGGGGTCCTCAAACCAGAACTAGAACGCATCATGGCCAGACGAGTTCACAACTTCAAGAACTAGCCCTTCACGGAATTCCTAGTTTAATGGGAGGGACAATCAGCGACGACGCCACGTGGGAGTTGTGCGAGAGGCTGAAAGCATCCTTCCCCCACCTTGTGGGAAAGATGCTGTGAAGGGGAGGACTCTGTCACACATCTCGTTGGCCTTAGGGTTCGAATGCAGGAAAGAAGACTGAGGGTGAGATGAAAAGGATATTAGGGTTACTGTTGGGCTGTCATGATGGGTCGGGTTATGAGTAGGTGAAGTATGGGTTGCTATAAGCCCGAATCTTATTAATAAAATTGGTAGTCCAACGTGTAAGGTCCATGGGCTTGAGGCCCAATTCATATTTTTACTTGTTTTCTAGTAGTTATTTTGTAAGCCTTCTAGAAGGGAATCTGTTTGTTTTTCCCTAGTGTCAGTCCCTATTAGAGAGCCACGACCTACATGTCATCCTTATGCAAAATTTTATCAGTTTGTTATTCTAGCAGTTTTTTTCTCTCTCTCTAAACTTTCTGGAGGCACTCCCCTCGAAGGAGATTATCCTACAATTCAATATAAATCCTAGTTTCTCTATTACACATAATTTGCAGATTGTTACACGGACTGACTTCGATGCCCTTGCATTGTGATGGCAATTAAGACAACTATATCAGACTCGATAGTCTTGGTGAGCGACATAGATTGACTTTGTGGTTTAGTCTGTGATAGAGGGCGATGAGATGAGAGAGGAACCGAGATCTATATTGTCGTCTTCTGCATCTTTTTCTTCTAAGATCAAACCAAGTTCTCCTGTTTCTTCGTTTATTTTTTACTTTATTTTTTTCCTTCATGGCGCTGATGTAGCGTTGTGCCACATCAGCCGATTTCACAGCGACTCCCCATTTGCGACTGTACGTAGCAAAGCCAGATCAGACCTTATTCAATTGGCGCTGAGTCCTGATTCAACTGATCCTTCCATTCCCTTTTTTAAAGAGTTATTGGGTTTGTAATGGAGATTGAGTAATTAATCAATTCCATAGTTTGATGTAAGATATTTGTAGGGGTCAAATTAACAGCCTATAATTTAGCCTTGAGATAAAGTCGAAGATCAAGCTAAGAGATAAAGTCAAGAAGATACATGACAAGTTGACTCAGACTCCTAAAAGGAAAGACACACAGACTTCTAAAAGTAAAGTGACTTAGACTTATAACAGGAAAATATTTTACAAGGCAAGTTGGATCTCTACATATATGAGGGGATCCCCACAAAACGAAAGAAATATCGACAAGCTCTCTACACACATGATCTCTCCACAAGCTCTCCCCACAGGAACTCCACAGAAGTTTCATACGCCAAACTCCACCACACATAGCGACTCTAAAGGATCTCCCATAAATTTCTTCATTGTATTGAGTAATATGTGAGGCTATGATAGATTGTAAACTCACCAATCATAGTGGATTTCACCTCCAAATAACTTGTGGATGTAGGCATTATACCGAACCAAGTAAATCTCTATGTATCTCTTTATTTACTTATTTATTATTTATCATATAGATGAATGCGAAGAACACCGTATTGAAATTTGAATCATTATCGTGGGCTGAGGATGATTCTTTCCTCCCTTCTGGTCTGTTGTACAAATTAAGGCATTAAGAATATTAATTATAATCCATTAATAAGATGTATATATACAACATTTTTTTTTTTTACAATATCTTTGTAGAATTTAAAAATAAAATTCGATGGCTAACATTGTTTTTTTTTTTCAATAATTTTGATGAAGTGACAATTTCACATAAACCAATTGTAAAATAAATAATTGTCTATATCATTATTTGAAAGAAGAATTTTGCTACACAACTACCCACTGTTCATGCTATGGGTGTAAATTCAAACTGGAAATCCGGTCCGGACCGGACCGGACCGGACCGGTTGATAAAAAATATATATATAAAATAATATTTGTATTATTGTATATATAAGTTTTATACAAAATATTATATATATATAATATATATAAGTTTTATATATTATGTATAATTATAAATTCTTATGTGAAATTTTTATATATAATATATATAATTATATATATTCATATTTGAAATAATTTCTTATTATAATTTATAAATTATTACATAAAATGTTAATACTAAATCACTAAAAGTTTATAACTAATACTAATATATAACTTATAACTATACCAATAGTCTAATATTAATACTATTATATAGTCTAATATATTAATAAAAATATAAAACAATTTTTTTAAAATTATTATTATTATTATTATTATTTATAAAAAAATTTTAAATGACAAATTGTGAAACTTACATTTTAAAAAAATTGAAAAATCGGACCGAAAACTGGTAAAACCAGAAGTATCGGTTTAGGAGGGTAACCGGTGCGTAATCGGTTTTGGAAATTACAAAACTGGTATATACCGGTTCGGTCCTAGATTTTGTTCAAAACCGGACCAGACTGGTTACACCCTTAGTTCACGCAACCTCCGCACTCCAACCTACGTGGCTTTTTTTTTTCTTTTTTATTTTTAACAAAAAGAAAAGTAAACGTGCGTTTTGGTCCTTAGTGCCCCCCCAGTAGGCGGCGTGTTCTTCTTCACTTCTTCAGAAATCTTAGAGAGAAAATACTGAAAAACTCAAGTCTTGGCAACTACCAACGAAAGCAAATCAATGAGAGAAAATGGGTAGGTAAATTGAATTTGGATGGGATTCAGCCAGCTCCCGTTGGATTGGGACGTGCGGATTTTTTTTGGCCTCGTGTAATTTTTTTTGCAAATCAATTGTATACTAGAAATCACAAAAAAAAATCAACCAGATAAATCAACACAACTAGTCGCAATAAATAGTGTACGTGCAAAAAAATTACACGAGATCTACCAAAAATCAACATTTTTAGAAAAATGGTGTTACCATGCGATCTGGGTTGGTGACTTGGTGTTCATGCGGGAGATCTAACTTGGCCCGCGACGTCTGGAGGCATATCTGGGTTGAGAGAGAGAGAACTTTGGCTAGGGTGAGGGGCGTCAATCTGCTGAAGAGCTTCATTGTCGAGAAGTGGTTGGGGTGCTCTTTTTTGGGTGATGGAAAGGCGTAGAAAGGGAGAAGTGTGAGTAGAGGAAGAGAAAACTATGACGTGGGTAAGGAATCGGGTTCGCCACATCAGGAGTGTGGTGTGCGACCCAAGAATCGGAGGCTGAGTAGAGTTTTGCTTGAAAGAAGAAGTAGAGCAATATTCCGTGTCGCACTTATCATCAGTCTTTTTAAATGGTATTTATAAATTTTTTTAACTATGTTTTCTTTCTAATTTTAGTATAATATGCTTAATAGATATTTTATCGAAGATGATTAGAAGATTTATAAATAATAATTGCTTTTAAAAAATATATTATATTTTATCTTAAATTATTAGTTATACTTGTTGATATAATATAAATTTATAAATAATTATTTTTTTAAAGAAAATAATACTATATTTTATCTTGAATTATTAATTATAAGACAAGAAAAACGTTTGTCTTGAAGGAAAGAAAGGTAAAAATCTCCGTCAAAGGACATTCTCTCTCTCCTTTCGTTCGTTGACGCGAAGCCTAATCTCTCTCTCTCTCTCTCTCTCTCTCTCTCTCTTTCTTGTCTCCAAAATCTGAATTCTGCAAGCGATGGACTTGAGAATTTAGTCGCTCTCGACGTTTGTTTGTTAACTTTGATTGGGTTCGGCCATGGCGGAGTCCTCCAAACAAGAGCTGGTCCAGCTTATGAAGCGCTTCGGGGCTTATCTCACCGTCAAGATTTCCAAATTCCTCCCTATCTCGCTCCAGAACCTGGTTCGTACATCCCACTCCTTTTGCTTCCACCCCCTGATATCGATTTGTGATACACTCATTCGAAGTTCCATGGCGGATCTGCTGCTCATTTCATGTCAAGAATCCGTCCTTCTTTTCCAAATGTTTCCCGTAACCTAATGGTTTTTATTACCTCATGCTATAGTTTTAGTTTTTCCCAATTAGGTTCTTGCTTGAATATTACTTCCTGGTTTAGATTCTCTAAGAAACATTGATTTACAAACGAACATTGATTGACAATTTTTGCTGTTTCTGATAAAGAAAATCTATATATTTTGGTGTCATAGATTGCCTGAAAAAAGATAGATTCTCACAGGATTTGATGGTTTTAATTAATCTTTCTGTCGTTTTAGCGAAAATATTAAGCTGTATCGCGCTTGAATTTGAGTTAGTGAGGCCTAGTGTTCATTACTTGAGGTTAGAATTGGATACAAAAATAATCTTTTTCTTTCTCCATATTTTATATTTGTTTGGAGACATTATATTTGTCCATATCAGTTAAAATCTTGACCTCCCTAGTACTACTTGAAAGTCAAGCTCTTTGTTGCAAGCCAAGCAGAACAGAAGATAGAGGGCAGTGTTAAGGCATTGCTGACATGATTAAGGGAGTAATCTTGTGCAAGTGGAACTACTTGATTTTTTTTTAACATTTTTAGTACTTTACCAAGCTTATTTGAATCGGTGGCTTGAGGATCATATTGTTCTCACATATCTGTGCACTTGGTACTTTTGAGTGGTAAGGAGTTTGGAATTATTTCATTGTTAGTAGGACTATGCAATGCCCTATCAGTAAGGTTGCTATTGCACCATTCAGTAAGCTAAACATGGCATCAAGTCCTTGGCATGTTTATTCTAGTAATTGTTCCCAAAATTAGGAGGGAATTGAAGCCTGATGGACCTATAGCCAAAGTTTGGTAAGCTTAATGAAACTCTATAAAAAGTATATCGGTTACTCGTGTCGTGTGCTATCAAAAGAAAGGAAGAGGTAATGAAAGAAAGAAATGATGTGTAGACATAAAAATAAGTTGTTTGATATAAAAATAAGTTTTTTGATAAATTGCATATCAAACAACTTATTTTGATTTCTAGACATCAAATAAAAATAACTTTCTACAGGCCTTCCTTCAATGTAACAATACATGGTTCAATCTATTGTTAGTTTTTATCTTGTGATTAGGGATTATCCCTTACACAGATTTCTATCTGGAATGATCTCATCACTTTAAACATGGTAACAGAATTCACGATCTGTTGGGGCCATTGCGGGGCTTGCTATTGCAATAGTCTTCACTTGGAGGCTTTTGAGATCACCTAATCAACCTCGAAGAAGGCAACCCAAACGGCAAGCCGGTACACCTAGCAGTTCTGGTGTTAATACGCGTTCGAATGCGAATCCACAACTTCCTGGAATTTCTTCATCCTTGGAGAATTCGAGAGCGCAAAATGTTGTTGATGAGTTCTTTCAGTCTGTAAAGGTTAGTGTTGAGTTATTTACACTACATTTAAATTATATATTGCTTTAGGTTGGCATGATTCATCTTAAGTTGCTAATTTCCCCTTTTTCAGCCAACTTTGGGGCAAATTGTAAGGCAGAAACTGAGTGAAGGAAGAAAGGTAATTGGCAGATGCTTTATGATAGTCTTGTTACCTAACCAAGATTATGTTGTTTTCTTATCACATATATGTTATTTACAGGAAGGCTTAAGGACGTAGTAATGGTTCTCAAACAGCCACAAAATTTAAACTAAAATCCATAATAATCAATCCTTTCCTTTTCTTTGTCAACGTGAAAATAAGTGATTTCTCTATTTTGGTGAAGAATTGTAAAAGTTCAATGGCCATGAAGGACAGAACTGCCGCCTGCCAATAGATTTACCAATCAACTATGCTGAGTGGAGGATTCTTTGATTTTCTTTGTATCAAGTGTTCTGAAGTAACTTAATATAATAACCTTGTTTGTTTTCGTAGATTAGATGAGATGAGATGAATTGAGATAAAAGTTGAAAGTTGAATAAAAATATTGTTAGAATATATTTTTTTAATATTATTTTTGTTTTGAGATTTGAAAAAGTTAAAATTATTTATTTTATTTTGCGTGGGAATTTGTAAAAGTTGTAATAATTAGATGAGATGAGATGAGATGACATGAGAATGATTAGATGAGATGAGATGAGATGTGAAATTTGTGAAATTTGCACATATAGGCTATATGTGAGAAGACTTGGGTTTAAACCCTTTAGTATTGTTTTTAAGCATATTATACTATTTTTGGGTATTAGCCATTATCAAATAGACCATTCCATCTTTATTCTCTCGAGTTTTTTTTAACAAAATGCTTGTGAAATGCCTGCCCCAAGAAATAGAGACCATGGAGGTCGTGAGCCATAGACCTCAATGCCCCTCCACAGTTGTGGAGATCCTTGTTTTGTTCAAAAATCTTTTCTTTGAGGGCATAATTGGAATTTTCTTAGCATTGTGTTAGAAAAATTGACAGAATACAGACATAATGATCAATTTGATAAAGTTAAAAGCTTAAGAAAATTTGGTAATGCTCCGAAGTACAAGGAGTGAATATTTTCCCTATTCAATATGAATAGAAAGCCTAATGGTTTTTTTGATAACATGGCAAAGCACAATGAGATATATATACACGTATAATGTATATTCCTTATCTAAGATACGGTATTGGAATTAAGGGGTAGAAGATAGCAAAGTAACACCAATAGATATTCCTTTTTCTTATGAGCAAACACCAGTAGATGTTCACACATTAAAAAGTTATTTCCTCAATACCATGCCCTGCTAAATTTAACACCTACTTTCAATAAAGCAAGTCTATAACTGAATCTTTTCTGGTTTAGGTTTGATAAACCAGATTATGGTGTTAAACTGATTTCAAGAGCAAGAGTGTGATCATCTGACTGTTGAAATAATATTTGCATTCGGAACTAGAGTGGTCGTGTGTATATATATAGTGAGCTGTGGATCGATGTACATTAAATGCAAGGTGTGCTTCAAGTCTCAACATACTATAATTCCCACCATTATTGCTGAGGAATTCTTGAATCTCTTGGTTTCATTTGTTTTATATCAGCTAAAGCTTCCATCTGAAATGTGACTACATTTGTAAATTTGGCTGCTACTGTTGTTCTGGATGTCTGAAGTTTTCTCTGCTGCCCACTACCATCATTTTATTTAGAAGACAACACCGGCTATGAGTTCAGCTTTTTCTGTGTTTTGAGTGATTGGAAGCCTCTTGTTCCACTCCCTGATTACCGTGCTTCTCAGCTCTCTACTGCTTGTTATGAAATTAATTTCCACCGAGTTTAACTGCATTAAATCCTGGTTTGATTTCCACTTTTAGTTTTGGTCTAGGTTTTAATGCGCTTGTACGAAATGTATTACCACTGGTAATTAGCTAGTATTCAGTACTTTATGAAAGAAATCACTTCATATAAATTATGGTTTGTTTTGCTTATTTGATTTAAGACTTTTCTCTGTCTGTAGGTAACCTGTCGTTTAGTTGGTGTGATCCTTGAGGAAAGTAGTCCAGAGGAGATCCAGGTGATGCAACTCTTTGTTTAGTGAACTCTGTTGTTGTAAACGCAGCCTGGAAAAGAACTGATGTTGTTTACTATTTTTATGGCAGAAACAAGCTACTGTAAGGTCCTCTGTGCTGGAAGTACTGTTGGAAATCACGAAATTTTGTGATCTTTATCTCATGGAAACAGTTTTGGATGATGAAAGTGAAGTGCGTACAGGCCTTTTTAATAATTTTTTTCTGTGACAATTAACCAATATTATTTTTTTTGAGTATGTGCTGTGTCATGTGATGTGCTTTATAATGCCAGTGGGAAAGTTTTCAAGCACTTAACTGCATGTGTTTGCTGTGCCCATACTCTAGTACTTTTCTGCATGTTTACCATGTTCAAAATTTGTTAACTATTTTTACAGTGCTGATACCGTAACACAGTATTAGCATTTTCTTAAATATGAGAATATTAAAAAGGAATTGAACTATTAGTATTTACTAATGGTTGAGGTTAAAATATATTTCGCCTGCTTCCCCTCTGCTTGGGCTTCTTGTGCTTGTAATATATTTATTTTACAAGGATTTTACAATGTTATGGTACCATATACTTTATCTGTAGAGTTTTAGTTCTATGGGAAACAAGGGGTTGGGGTCGGGTCTGGTGTATTTTGTGTTGTTTTTCCATGGGCTTTTTGGGTCGTTTTGGGCAAGGTGTTTTCTTGTATACATTCAGTGTATTTGGTTTCTCCTTTTGATATATATAATTTTTTACTTATCAAAAATATATATATATATATATATATATATACACTTTATCACCTGGGCTGACTTGTGGCCTGCAAAATTTGTACCATCTATAGAGACAAATTTGGATATGTTGGCATGTAAGAATCTAAGACAATAATTTGTTTATGCTTCGTACTTGGTTGCTAAAACTTCTATTTTAGTATCAGCATGGTTGGGGTTGTGTTATCCTAGTCGCTGCTAATTGTTAGTGGCTTGAAGTAAAATTCATTCTGCCGACTGCTCTATTGTAGAGTTTTCTTGCTTCTGTATTATAGTTTTACTTAAAACATTAAATCTTGTCATATATGTGATAAACTTTTGTCTACAGAAAAAGGTTCTTCTGGCTTTAGAAGATGCTGGGGTTTTCACATCTGGTGGTCTGGTCAAAGACAAGGTAAATAAATGTCATTTTTGAGCATTATGTGACCATAATCTATTCACAATCTTATTTTAATGTCGTGGAATTGTTGGATATGCATTTACTATCTGTGCATGTGTGTGGGCTTACATGTGTGACGCCAAATATAAACAATGTAGCCGTGTATCGATTACACTCGGTCTGTATACCATATGATAACAAGCATAGGCCTTCAGCCTTATGTCAAGTAGTGGGACACATCTTACAAAAAGAATAACAAACTGCACTCACTGGACATGTTTGAATGACCTTGGCTGAAATTGGAATCTGGGAAAATTATGAAGCTATAACTCAAACCTAATCTGGTATTAACATCAGGGCAAGTACCATTATTGACAAGAACACTGTGGCTAGCATGTGGCCGTGAGCAAGAGTGATAATAATTGGTGGGAAAACCCTAGGCATGCTCGCTGAGGGCTATTGCTGTTGAAAAAACAACATTGAGCATAATTATGGGCACAGAGAATGAAAACACACAAACACATACCGATTTGGCGTTGTAGTGAAGAAATGCATGGACACAATCCTCTCTGGAAAGATTAGACTCTGCAACATGATGTTGCCATTTGGCTTATCAGTTCTATTGGCTAGGATAACTTTCAAGTGATTAAAGGTGGCAATTCTTCTTACTGATTAGGTTTCACCATTTCAGTTACCTGTTTCTTCTTTTTCTTCTTCTTATTATTGTTGTTGTTTGATATTATATTTCATAGTTATTCAATTGTGAAATGCGTTGCAGGTTCTTTTCTGTAGTACAGAGATTGGTCGGTCATCTTTCGTACGGCAATTGGAACCAGATTGGCATATTGACTCAAATCCTGAAATCATTTCACAGTTAGCTGTATGTTATCGCCACAAATCATCATTTTATATGTATTTATCTGCAAATCATGTTTGTAATGTTTTGATATCAATATATAAAGCATCATAATGCATGCCTTCTTAATATTATACTTATATTGTTACAGAGATTCATCAAATATCAACTTCACATATCTCCTGCCAAACCCGAACGGACTGCCCCGAATGTATTCAGCGCCCCGTCCTTGGAACAGTTCTTTGGATGTGTCTAATTCTGGAAACCAGTAAAAAGGTGCAAATATAATTTGAACTTTTGTTAGGTTGTCTTTCTCCCTTCTAAATTTTCCCCGTACCTCAAGTTTCTGCTCGATACAGCAGAATGTTCTTTGGGTACTCATACGGTTGGTATTCAGACGAAAACTTTCTAGTCCTCCAATGTTCTTTAAAATTTGTGTAATAGATTTGGTCCACATTCGAACTTGGACATCGGAAATTTAATCAAATGGTTGCTGTTTGTATCGTATTCCAAAAATGTCGCCTTATTTCAATCAAATGGTACTTTCATCCTATTATAAGATGTCATGTAAATTAAAATTGATGTTTATATAAGTAATTTTAATTACATGACATGTAGGGATTAACACGTTATTCATACTTTGAGAGTGCCAAATAATTTTTCTATAGCTTAAAGAATAGTGTCATTTCTCTTGGGCTTGTTTGGATATAAAAACCATATCATCTCATCTCATCATTACAATTTTCTCAAATTTTTACATAAAATATAATAAACAATCTAACTTTTCAAATCTCAAAACAAAAATAATATTAAAAAATAATATTCTAATAATATCTTATTCATTTAATTTAAAATCATCTCATCTCATTATCCAAACGAGTCCTTAAAATCTCCTTAACAATAACACTTCAATTCTTGACTTTTTTTTTTTTTTTTTAATTTCCCATCTGCTTAATGAAATAAAGCTGAAACTCTGGCTCTTTAAGGGCCTCGAACATCTCTCTATGTGATCTAGTAAGTAGTACCTCGCTCGCCTTCGTAAGAATGTCAATGTTATTTTCTATCTTGATAATCTTGAAGACAACATCCATAACCTCTTTAATATCATGTTGATCAATGACTTGAACATCTTTTTGCCTTTTCCTAACTTGGACTCTAGAACTAAACCATTTCTTTCCTTTATCCTGGGTGTCAAGATCAGCAGAACTATCATCACTGTCATTTGCATCGTGATCGGATTCGTCATCCGAGTCATCTAAACGCTCTAACAACACATTGTTATCCTTGTCACACCTCACACCTGCATCAGTTGCGGAACCCATATCATCAAAAACCAGCCTCGAGGAAGGTGCCCAAGCCCTCTCATTGGTGTAGGTTATATTGTTAAACAATGTTTTCATCTTCGCAACATGAGCCAAACCTACATTCTAAACTTAGCTGCTTCTGGAATTTCCTGCATTCAGGGACATGGAGATATTAATAATAGATCTTTTATGAACAATATGAGAGAAAACATATAAGGTAAAAGCATATACCTGCATCTTTTTTGCCCACCAAGTCTGTAGCGTCAATTGTTTTTTTCACTGGATCCCATCCATGGCCAGTTTCATTTCCTAATCAATTTCATCCAAATATTCCAATCTTTTTTCAAATAGTAATGCTACATACAATCGTAGAGTGCGTAAGCGTCGTGCAGTCACTTTGAAAAAGAGTAGAATATACTATTAAAAAATTATTATTTTTTTTTTCATATAAATCCAGTATTTATTCATTTTTTTCAAAGTGATTGCACGACGTTTGCACACGCACGATTGCAACTATTATTTCTCTTTTTCAAATTATCCCATTTGTTCTTAAGTTGTTCATAGGAATATTGTCTGCCCATCTTTTCACTAAATTTGTTTATCACGTTTCTCCACCCTATCTTATTAAAATGTGTTCTTGGGCGGTTACCAGCCTGAATCTCGCTAATACATACGTCAAGATAATTCTCCAACATTTTATCTGTCCAAATTATTCTCATTGGCAGGAGTATTTGCAGCGGCAGCGGCAGCAGCAATGTTACTTTGGCTTTTCTTAGTCATCTTTGTTTCCTACACAATAGAAATGCTAAAAATTATGAAAGATATGTTTGTGACAGAATCGAAGTGGATACAGTAAAAAAAAAAAAAAAATCTCATGATTGGGAACAACCTATGCATTAAATAAACTAAGTAGAAGCTTGGTGACAAGAGATAACTCTCACAAATGGCATAGTCATCATTGCAATAACATGATCCATTCACACTTGATCATAGCCCATCTGAAGTAAAAAATGATTTGAAAGTCGAGCAATACTTGTAAATGAGAAATACAATCTGAACCAACTCTACTAAAAGAACAGTGATAGAGAACATGTGCACAGGCTACCTCTTCTACAATTACTAACAAAAGTTTTCCTATTAAGATCAACCATATTAACAATGCCAATGGTATTTTTTTCCACATACTAACAGGCATTGAAATCTGGCAAAGGAAAACCCGAAAACCCAACTAATATACAGGTGTAATTAGTAGAGTTTTCCTCTAAACTGGGTTGGAGGAAACTCATTTAAAAAATTGACATGTGTGCCTTGTCGAATACCACTAGCTACCAAAGACGTCAACCTTCAACAAGGAGCAGTGCACACCAAATCAAAAAATGCTGAAGAAAATGCGCCTACATGGCGACATGGCTCACGCATACAATGAAAAAAGAGTTATAGTGGAAACTCAAAATTTTCCTATATATAACTTCAGCAAATCTCTCATTCAGGCCATGATCTCACTAGAAAGCAGCCACCCTGATAATTGCTCTAAAAACAAGACATACCAGACAACTCCAGTCTCCCCCTTTAAGAGATAAGAAAAACAACCAGTCCTTATTTACTCCTAAACCAAAAGGATGTGGAAATTAAAAGTGCAATGAGTTAATCAACATGGCACATTTTTCTGCCGCGACAACATAGTCAGGGTTTTCCTTCACGTCATCTGTCTATACTGGGCAACGGGCCTCATTCCCCCCATGAAACCTGTATTCTGATGAAGGTGGGACTTGATTCCATACCATTACTTTAACAAGTTGTAGAGTTCACTAACATGTTTCCAGCTCCTTTGACAGTCTCCTCTTTTCCATATTACTGTATAAAGTTTATGAACACTTTAATCTTTCAGTTAAATCATAGATTACCAAAGTTCAATATCTCATCCATGACTCCACTTAGAGCAATATTCCATATAGGTAATTTTTAGTCAATTGAGAAGCCTTTTTTTTTAATTGGAATATCACTTTCAGAAAATTTATTTGCCCATTCCAGTCCGATCCTAGTTCATGTCGCTTTCCTACTCAATCAAAGAACTCTTCCCCAGTCCACTGCACAAACTAACTTCAACCCCTATTTTTCACATTGAATTACTATTTAAACCTGAAACAAACACATGACTACTTTGAACTCAGGTGAAATTGAGATTTTATTTCCAAATGAAATAAAAGTTTCACTTTAAGATTGCGTTTGGGTAATGAGATATTCTGTGAATAGTAGTAAAAAAGTAATGAAAAAATAATGATAGAATGTTAAATAATAGTAAATAGTAGTAAAAAATAGGTGAAGAATAATAATAAAATAATAAATAGTAGTGAGACATTTTCAGAATACCTGAGAATACTTTTCCAATTCCATGTTCCGTTTCACACATTGAGTCTGTTCAACAAGTACCACCTAAGAAGGCAGTTTAGTTAAAACTAAAACTAAAATAAAAATGTATAATTAGAAATTTTAAAGAAACATATTGGGTTTTTCCTTGAATATTACTATTCAAAAATCTCACTAGAAGTACTAAAGAGGGTATTCAAAAAATAGGGAATAGTTTTCGATTAATTCCTTAATCGTTTTCAGCAAATTAAAATATTTTGAGAAACACTACTTTGCCCACCCATTGTGACCGCTCCATTTGACCGCTTGGCAAAAATTCTTTTTTTTTTTTTTTACTTAGTGATTAAGAAAGTAATTTTAAGTGTATTGATATTTTTTTTATTTTTTAAAAATATTTAAATGTATTAAAAAAATGTGTAAAAAAAAAAAGAAAAAAAAATTACACTGGACAGTACGCCAGCGGTCAACATGGGGCGGCATAGTAGCCGCACCCAAATATTTTTATAAAGCACCAACACATACTTCATGTAGCCTTGTGTTTGATGCGCTGAAGTGAGAATATCAAATAGATTTCAGCATTCTATTTACCATATCCATGATTATTCAACGTGCCTTCCACAACTAGAACAGAACAATCTAAAAAAAATACCCAGAAAGCAAGTTCACACGTTAAAATCAAATTCTCGCTCACAAAGAAAGAACAAACAAGCAAATAAATAAATATACAGATTTCTCTTTTATAAAGAACGTAGAAAGCGAAAAAAGCATTACGTAAATGCAGCAATGTGCTCTCCAAAAAATTTTGCAGCTTAACAACGAAATTCCACCGTTGGTATTAAAAGAAAGAGAACATAAAACAAAAAAAAAAAAAAAAAAAAAAAACGTATTGCTCCCAAATCGTCAAAGAATCGGGTTTCTGCGAACACCAAAAAGTAGAACGAAAATGGATGAAAATGCTTGAAGTGAAACGTACCGAATCTACGGATTGGAAATGTGGATTGGCAGAGAGATTACACGGTGTGAAATTAATAATCTTTATACATTGCCCGACTGTAATTATGTGAAATAAGATATGTTTCTATCCGATTAGAGATGAGAGCACTCCAATGGCTTATGTAAAACACCTATTTTGTAAAATTTAAAGAAAACAGTCTAAAAGGGGCATCCAATGAATCATCTATTTCATCTGTAATTTACAATTAACTACAGTGTTACCGTTACATCTAGCGGTAACTTTTCACTCCCATTTGTTTATTTCGCACGTTTTCCATTCCTCACATTTGCCTTCTACTCGTCTTCCATCGATCACCAGATAGCTGCTTCAAATCTCTACATTTCCAGTTCAAGCATCCTTCCTCACAGTTGCCTTTGTCTTCCATCTATCCCCGTTGCAACTCCTATTCCGAGTGGGTTTTAGGTATGGCTCCTTCCTCCAAAATCATCTTCGCCATGACCTTACCAAACATTTGAATCCGTTACTCTCCCGACCACTTTCCTCTTCCTTGCTAAATTTATCCAAACCTAAGTTAAATTTGGTGGAGACCCACGAACTGCAACTATTATAAGCTCAATCCATAAGGGGAGTTTAACACCCAGCTCTATATCCTACTCCAAGCTCCTCGCACAATGCACTGCTTCCAAGTCTATAAGTTCAAGCCTGGAAATCCATGCCCATGTAGTTAGATTTGGATTATCTAAGGACCGGAATGTTAGAAACCATCTGGTAATTCTGTGTTCAAAGTGTCGGTGTTTTGGGTATGCCTGGAAACTGGTTGAGGAAAGTACTGAACCGGATTTGGTTTCTTGGTCTGCTTTGAGATTTGGATATGCACAAAATGGGCTTGGTAAAGAAGCTATAGATTGGCCTTTCATGAGATGCATTTGTTGGGTGTCAAGTGCAACGAGTTTACGTTTCCAAGTGTTCTCAAGGCGTGCTTGCTAACAAAGGATTTCGGGCTAGGGAAGCAGGTTCATGGGATTGTGGTAGTAGTGGGGTTTGAATTTGATATGTTTGTTGCAAATACTTTGATTTAAAATATTTTGATTTTTTGAATTAATTTATATTTTGTTTTAAAATAGAACATAATTATATGACATTGTGTATGAGAGATATTGCAAGTATCAAAAGTTATTAGGATATCATTGGTAGTTAGAGAAAATATTTGAAATGAATAAAAAAGATAAAAAGTATAATATTTAAAGGATATGAAAAAAAAAAAAAGATAAGCTGATGTATGGTATATTGTAAAAGTCAGTATGTAAAATAGAAAAATTAGATTTTTGTGATGTATTTTAAAGGATAAGATGGAGAATCCATTGGGAGTGCTCTGAGAATTGAGTATCCGTAATCCGAAACTACCTCTTTTTTTTTTTTTTTTTTTTTTTTTTAGTTCGCAATTTGCACTGAAACCAACTTCTTCTATTTGCATGTTTCGGGGGCAAGCCTTCAAATTTGAGCTCTTATATTAGAACTGCTCAGAAACAGTTGGGTGGGAAACTCATTTTCACACCGGTCAATAGGATTTCAACATATATGAGATGTATTTGTCTTACAATGGATCACATCTTATTGAATCAACTTTATTCATTTCCCTCTTCTCTCCCCTCCTTGACTCTCCTCTCCCCTTTCGATTATCTCCTCTCCCCAATTCTCCTATCTCCTTTCAATTCTCTACTCTTCCTCTCCCCTCCCGATTCTCTTCTTTCTCTCCTCTCCCATTTTCCCTTTCTCTCTTCTCTCCCCCGCACACTATGCTCTTTTTTCTCTCCCCCGCACCCTATGCTCTTTTTTCTCTCCATCGAGCGCTTTGGAACGAACCAACCGAAACCCAGTGGATTTTAGCCATTAAGACACAGACATTAAAATATATACACTCGTTTCTTATTTGAATAGCATTTTCCATCCATATATAATGGGTGTGTGCTTGTTTCTTATTTGAATAGCATTTTGGGTATAGGAAGGCATTGGTTTTTTATGTGGGAAGACCTCCTGGAATGGATATTTGAGCCCTCACAATTTTAGCTAAGAGATGAAGTCAAGAAGAGATTCAGATTTCTAAGAAGGAGATGACTCAGACTCCTAATAAGAGATAGACTTAAACTTCTAAAAGGAAAAGGCTTCACAAGGTAAATTGAACTTTATTATTCCAAGGAAATAACCTCTATAAATAGCCTACAAGAGGTAACAAAAACTCAACTTGATTCACTTTTTCTTTACATACATTTACTCTCATATTGCTATACTGATTTTGATATCGGAGACTCCACAAAACAACCAATGCCACCCCTTCATTTGTTGCAGGTGATCCGTGTGATTGGTGGTGTGAAACACGTCCTTAATAATGGCGCTATCTCTTGGATCTTTACAGACTTCAACGTGATTTTCACATGCCAACTACTACGCGATCACATGCAAACTGTGATTTCTTAATGCCGGAAATGAGAGTAGGGGAATTTTGTGGCTCACAAGATCATCTCCAAAAACCATATAAGATCTCTTCAACTTTGTTATTTCCTATTTTTTATTCTCCTAACGCTGCAGTGAATGGTAAACAAAAAACAAAAAAAAAAAAGAAAAAAGAAAAAGAGAAAGAACATGGGAAGCATATTGCACGTGCAGCATGCACTGGGCATGTTAAGAACATGGGAAGCATATTGCACGTGCAGCATGCACTGGGCACGTACAACATGCATTACGCATGCACCATGCATAGGGCGCGTAGGGGATGCACGATGTGCACCCAATTCCATCACCAGGTGGAACCTGTGCACACCATTGACCGGCCGATAATACACCGTGTTGTGACGGCGTCGGAGATACAATGACGGCGGATACTTCCGTCGGTAACTCACGGGGTTAGAGGGCTGTGTGCTCAACAATAAGAGGCCGCCAGCTGCCGGAGGCCCACTCATTGGCGTCTGTGAATTGGTGGAGACATCACTGGCAGTCACCGAAACCACCGACACTGTCTATTGCCGGCTTGTTATTTCCTCCACCATGGAGCCACTCACATCGGCCACAGTGTGTACAAAGGAAGCACGGGGTCGACCACCATGAAGGTTCGCAAACCAGCCATCCGTGAGCTGGCAAGGCTGCCACAAGCCTCCACCTTCACCTCCGGCAGTTTCTATCTCCTGTAGGGTGTTTCCTCGATGCCGAGAGCCAACCACGCCGGCCACAACTTTGCGGGCAGATAAAATCAGTGCCAACACACAACATGTTCGTTGGCTCGGCCCCCCTGCGGAGCTTGTCGTGCCTATTGCCAGCCACCTCTGTGAGTGGCGAGGCACGACTCTGGCCACTGGGTCGAGCACTAGGATAGAGACGAGGGGGTTTCCCCGTAGGTATCTCGCCACCAAAGACCTAGGAGCAACACGTTATTGGCAGCTCCATCTGTCGACGACTCACCAGCCAACAAGGGTGTCAGCGACCACCACACAACTCGCTGGCAGCCTCCGTCACTGGTAGTCCTCTCCCCTGTCACTCTGCCTGCCGCATCACCCCACAAGCTGTCATCAACCGCACCATGCACGTTGTCAAAAAACAGAAGTCAATTGTCCATGTGCCTGCAGAACTGCCGCCAGCCACCACCTAAGACGTCACCTTCTTCTGCCCCGACAAGATGGTCCCCGACCACGGAGGTGTTGTTCCCCATCACTCCTCACCGCCATCACTGGCGCTCACCACAGGAGATCAATACCAACGCTGCTGCACGTTGCGAACTCTAGCCACTTAGAGCTACCAGCGGTGGCGTTGCTTAGAGGGAGGACATCAGAAAACGTCAAAACTCCTGTAACCGGCAAGAACGTCCCAGACCATGGAAACGTTGCTCACGCTTAAGACCCGCACCACTAAGAGGGAAACAAGACCCACGCCCTTGGCGAGTAACAAGACCAACGCCCCTTGACGAGCAACAAGACTAACGCCTTGGGCAAGTAACCAAACCAATGCCTCTCAACGAGCAACAGAATCGACATCTCCACCATGCAACCATACCAAGGTCTTTGTAGAAAGCATATGTGGTTCTGCCATTGCCTGTGCCAAGGCATGGCTACCCGTGGGCAGTGCTCATGTATCACCAGCTTTCACCACACATCAGTAGAAGAGTTTAGGTTTATAAATCTCAAACTTGTAATTTGTATTACAATTACCTATTTCGTGTTAGTGAAAATCTATCAGGATATGGTGCAATCAAGAAGGGCGTAGAGGTCAATAAACCCCATGACCCACTCAGCAACCAAGAACGGGTGTGGAGGTCAAAGAACCCCACGACCCACTCAGCAATAAAGAAAAGCGTGGAGGTCAAAGAATCCCACGACCCACTCAACAATTAAGAAGGGCATGGAGGTCAAAAAACCCCACGACCGACTCAACAATTAAGAAGGGCATGAAGGTCAAATGAACCCATGACCCACTCAGCAATCAAGAAGAGTATGGAGGTCAAAGAACCCCACAACCCACTTAGCAACCAGAAGAAGACCCTCGCCCCTCGACGGGCAACAAGACCCACACCACGTGGTGGGCTACAACACCAACACCCTTCGGCGAGAAACAAGACCAATGCCTTTCGTCAAACAACAAAATTGACATCTCTACCATGCAACCAGACCAAGGTCTCCGTGGAAAGCATATGTGGTTCTGTCATTGCCCGTGCTAAGGCATGGCTACCTGCAGGCATCACCCATGTATCACCAGCCTTCACCACGCTTTAGCGGGGTGGTTCAGGTTCACAAATCTTAAACTTGTACTTTGTATTACACTTACCTATTTTATTTTTTGTGAGAACTTCTTAGGACATGGTGCAACCAAAAGTCGAGTCACACACTCGCGGTGCAATCGAACGGGCGTGGAGGTTAGAAGATCACACGAGCCTCACCAAACGAACAGGAGTAGAGGTCAGAAGACCACACGGCCCTCTCCAAACGAATTGGTGTGGAGGTCGAAAAGACCACATGGCCCTCTCCAAATGAATTGGCGTGGAGGTTGGAAAAACCACACGACCCTCTCCAAATGAATTGGCGTGGAGGTCACAAAGACCACACAACCCTCTCCAAAAAAATTGGCATAGAGGTTAGAAAGACCACATGCTCTCTAAACAAATTGGCATGGAGGTCACAAAGACCACACGACCCTCTCCAAAAGAACAGGCGTGGAGGTCAGAAAGACCACATGACCCTCTCCAAACGAACGGGTGTGGAGGTCGGAAAGACCACACGGCCCTTTCCAAACGAATTGGAGTGGAGGTCACAAAGATCACACGGCCCTCTCCAAACGAATCGGCTTGGAGGTCGAAAAGACCACACTATCCTCTCCAAACGAATTGGAGTGGAGGTCACAAAGACCACATGACCCTCTTCAAACGAACGGACGTGGAGCTCGGAAAGACCACATGACCATCTCCAAACGAACGAGCGTGGAGGTCAGAAAGACCACACGACCCTCTCCAAAGATCGCCATCGAACTGGTGTGTAGGTCAGAAGACCACACGACCCTCTCCAACGAGCGGGTTACCTTCGGGAATGAGCTATTGTGCTCTACAACAGCCTCGAGTGGGTTACCTTTGGAAACGAGCCATCAGGCTCTACAACAGCCTCGAGCGGGTTACCTTCGGGAACAAGCCACTATGCTCTACAACCGTCTCGAGTGGGTTACCTTCGGGAACGAGCCACCATGCTCTACAACGGCCTTAAGCAGGTTTCCTTCGAGAACGAGCCACCAGGCTCTACAACTGCCTCAAGCAGGTTATTTTCAGGAACGGGCTGACGGGTAGTTCACTTAAGCGAGTGTTACTACTAGCGAACACCAACAACAAAACAAGAACACAACAACAATTTACACCAAGGGGCAGGAAATCCACTACTACCAACAAAAGCAAAAACGATCACAAAAATACACAACAGAAACCAATATACAGAAACAGTCACTCTTCGCCAACAATAAACAATCTCTCAAGCAAACATTCACACAGACAAACAAACACAAAATCGAGTTCCGCGCTCACACCTAATGTATCGAGTACATCTCCCACCTATCTCTCCAAGTTGAGCCCCTCACCGCTTGGCACGAAACAAATAGAAAACTAAGGACCGAACAACAAATAGGGATTGAACGGGAAACCAGTGACCAATTTTCTAAATTTATTTTGCATATTATTAACTTGAAGATTCTCAAGGCCTTCTAAGGCTTCTAAGCTACAAGAATTGCTCTTTTTTGCCGGTTACCTCCATTACGGTTGACGTGAATATTCCCAAGACAACCAAAAGGTCAAGCCACCAAAGGTCGAGCCTCGTTCACGGTGTAACCAACTGTTAACTAACAAAAAAGAAGTGAAGACACCCACACACACTAACTAGCATGGATCATCGGCGGGGTAGGGGAAAACAAAAGCAAGCAGGCGCCCACAAGCCAGCTGGATAAAAGGCAGGTACAGAGAATACAAAGTATTTAATGTCCCATGTGTCAGCATAAAGAAAATTAGCGGGCTAACTAGAATGAATATTTGAGCCCCCACAATTTTAGCTAAAAGATAAAGTCAAGAAGTGACTCAGACTCCTAAGAAGGAGATGACTCATACTCCTAATAAGAGATAGACTTAGACTCCTAAAAGGAAAAAGCTTCACAAGGTAAATTGAACTCTATTACTCCAAGGAAATAACCTCTATAAATAGCCTACAAGAGGTAACAAAAACTCAACTTGATTCACTTCTTCTCTACATACATTTACTCTCATATTGATATACTGATTTTAGCATCGAAGATTCCACAGGACAACCAGTGATGCCCCTTCATTTGTTGCAGGTGATTCATGTGGTTGGTGGTGTGAAACAGGTCCTTAATACTTCCAAAGGGTGATGAGATTAAGTGGATTATGCATGAATATAGAGTCAAGGATCCATCTCCAAGCAAAAGGTGCACAAATGGCATCAGTGTACGTAGAAGTTTTTCATCCTTTCATTTTATCACTAGAAAACTATTTTCTTAAGCAGCTTTGTGATCCTTTTTCCAACCCCATTGTACCATGTTTTAAGATTCTTGTATTATTCTTATACTGACCATCAACATTAAATCTTATACTGTGTTTTGTTGGATTCATAAAAAACAACCTATTAAATCCACCAAAACTCAAACTTTAATTAGGGTTCCTAACGTGGTAATTGATTTAACTTCTCTGCAAGACAATGACGAGGGGGATCATGAGCATATAGATCAGATGAATTCATGTTTGGAAGGTTCAATGTATGATATTTCCCACAAATCATTTTGAATCAAAGGCTCATGATTTCTCACATTTTCTCAGCAACCAAATAAAATTACCAAATCAGAACTTAGTTTATCTAACCTTAGAGAGCTACAAATTTCTTCAAGCGATGGAAGCTACAAATTTCTTCAACCGACAGGGGGATTTCGAAGAGATGGTGGGAGCAGGCTGACGGGGGTGGGGGGAGGAGGAGAGAGAAGAGAAGAAAAGAAAAGAGAGAGATCTCAAGCACACACTACTCAGAAGAACACAAAGTTGTAATCTGCTGCATGTGGGTCTTTTCTTAATATTGCTGAAAGTCATACGTGGCAATTGCTTATTCGCTGGTGTAAAAGAATAGGTGACACCTGACCGGTCTCAAGCGTCTCCCCTCTTATATATACCATTTACATACGTCATTTTCAAATGCAATTCTAATGAATAATGCTAGATAAATAATTATATTTGAAAGTTTTTACACTATGACATAATTTAATTTAAAAGATACATTTTAAAACTTAAATCTTAAGAATCAAATTATGTCATGTGGATAGTATGAGAGTGTAAAAGCCTTCAAACATCACTACTTATACTAGATACAGTCCTAAAGTGCCTAATTACATATTAACGCTTCCCCTCAAAATCCATTTTAACAAAAGTATTAAATAAAACTAACACCCTCGAAATATTTTTGAATAACTATATTCTAAAACCTCTATACTACACACCATTCACGTGATATAATTTAATTTAAAAAATAAATTTTAAAAATTGAATATTTTATCTTTTATCTTTTTAGGATTTTTTTTTTAATTCAAATTTTAAATTTAAAAAATTTTACCATTTTAAGTAGCTGCCACTTAATACGTATAAAGTTGGGCGTATATATAGTACTACTCTTTTAGAAAATTCAAAATTTCATATACTTGTGTTGCTGCTAAAATTTCCAAAATAGCCCCAGGTTTTTTTAACAGAGCTAAAAAAAATTGGGTTAACTGTAAAATCGGTTCATGAGTTTTTAGCTTTTTGCAATTCGAAACCGTAGTTTTCAATTTTTTTTAAATTGATATCTAAACTTTAAGAAACTAGCAAATTAGCAATTAGATATCCCTATCAATTTTTGGAAAAAAAAAAAAAAAAAAAAACTAGCAGGAAGGTATAATATATCAGTTTTTAATTGGTTGACAGGTCACATTAATATCCATGTCAGCCAATCGAAGGTTGACATGTGGCATACGGATGCCACGTGTCAATCTTGCGGTTTAATTTTTAATGATAAATTAACAAATATAGTTAATTGTGAGTTTATTGAAGTTCAGGTATCAATTTTGTAAAAATTAAAAATCAAGACTTCAAATTGCAAAATTGTGAAAAGTCAAGTATTGATTTTGAAATTAATCCCGAAGATTTCTTAAAAAACAAGAGTGAGCCCTAAGAATTTTCTACAGTCTAACAAATATATATATATTTTTAAAAAAACTTATGAAGTAAAACATTTTCTGTTCTTCCTTGCCTGTTGACTCTCGAGTCATCTTAATTTTTTTTCCCTTATTTTCTTGTGTGGTTTTTCTTCATTTTCTCTTAAATTCCATTCAACTTTTTTCTTTACTTTTATTTGTTTTCCCTCTTATCCACATCCAAAATTTAGAATATACCAGGTTTTGAGTTTTCTATTCGTAATCTCTCATAATCACTGACGTGCATCAAACATCTCTAAATTGATCAATATATCGATAACATTTTGTATCACAGCAGGAATTAGACGAAATGGAAATTGGAATAAATTCTCTCCATTGTATTTATTATTTTCTACTCATTCTATTCATTTCAATTCGTTCCTTCACACTTTGTTCATTTTATTCCTCTATGAACTCCCAAATGAAATATTAGGGTCTAAGACTTTCTAGAACATTGCTGATTTAGTAGGGCTGAACAAAACGGAGTCGGAGTCAAATTTTTTTTTTTTAAATTTCCAATCAGAGTCAGAGTAGGAGGTGTCACTTGACCAACTCTGACTCCAACTTTATACTCCGACTCTGACTTTGGCTTTGCCCTTCGACTCCGATACCGACTCTGAATCCGATTCTGTTATTGTATATAAATTATAAAAATATGTATTTATCTATACATTTATCATATATATTAGTATATATAGTTATATAACTAGAACTTGTATAGTTAAATTCAATAATATACTAATATGAACTAATTATTATAAAATAATATATTTATACTATAATATAAATAGACTAATGATAGTTTAGTATATCTAAAGATCATAGTATTACTATCATGCATAATCAAGTATAGAAATAAATTAGACGCCAGTATTTAAATAAGTCTAGTATAATAAATTAATAACATATATACTAATTTACTAAAGTATAATAACATGTAATACTAATATATAATAACATGTAATACTATAGGAGGATAATATATAATTATACATTACAGTATAAATCTAGTATAAAATAAGTTAGATATTAATATAGAAGTAAATTAACGGTGAATGATTTAGCTTTTGTTTCAAATTTTTTGGAAAAGTTGAAATTTGAAAGACCACAAAAAAATCATTTTTTAAAATGAGTTAAATATGAAGCTAAAAAAAGTCTAAATCTGACTCAGAGTCGAATTGGAGCTACACAAGTCAGAGTCAGAATTTAGATTTGAACTCCGACAAAATCGGAGTCAGATTCAGGAGAATCCTACTCCGACTAAGTCGGTGCTCACCCCTAGTTTTGAGGCACCATAGTTCTATCTTATTTCATGCTTATTTCTGGTTTAAAGGCTTAAAATTAAAATGCTAAACACACTAAGTCTTTCACATCATTGACAAATATATCTAACTTAAATTTTAATTTTGATTTATGATACAACTATTTGTAAAGAAAAATATTTACCACCTTTTAATCACCACCCCTGCGTAGCATTCAATGATAGGATGATAAGTAATTAATGATCAATAATCTTCCAATCATTTAATGCTACGTTAGAAAATAATAGAATAATAATAACAAAAAAGATAGCATGTAGGACTTCTGGATTGAAGTATGATACATCGATTTGTAAATCCTATGCAGCTAAACTTATTGGTTCTCTAACTCTTAATGACTTAAAAATAAAAAATAAAAATCTCCATTCAATGAATATGTTCTATTGTATTGATGGATAAGATTTGCAATATATTGCTACATACAGTCGTAGAGTATGTAAGTGTCATGCAATCGCTTTGAAAAAGAGTGGAGTCTACTATTAAAAAATTAATTTTTTTTCATGTGAGTTCGTATATATTTATTTTTTTCAAAGTGATTGCGCTGTACTTACACATTCATGACTGCAACTATCATTTCTTTATAGTTATTTTGGCAACAGGTTCTTTACTATCCGTACGCATTCTTAGTTCATGCACGAATTCAAGATTTACTAATAGTAGAACGTAAATAATAGTCCTTTAAAACCGTTGGTCTATCATCTATCAAATAAGGAATTTATTAAAGAAACCGAAGTTACAAGTTTCCTCATTCATTTACCAATCAATTATATAATAACTAAAGATTAAAAAAAAAACTGTGAAATTATCATTTTTTTTAAAAGATTAAGCTGATAAGAAGATGTACATTTAATTATTATATATATATGTATATTATATATTTTTTATATTGAGGAATCTCTTGTAGGTAGAACCCTTCGAACCCACCATTGTAAAATAAACCTCAGTCTCATGCACTGTACTCTCAAAAGTTACCCTATATAAAACTTGTTAAATCGCTAACTTTTCAACCGAGGTGTGATCCTAAAAGATTATTTGCACCCATGAAGTGTTGAACCTTAGACTTAGAAGGAAGTGATATCTCAAAATCAAGATCTTCACCACTTGGACCAACCTTTTGGGTTTGTATCATATTTTTAACACTAATAACTATGCAAGTGGTCAAAATTCAGACATTCTGAGTTCGATTTCATATTCCTACCTCGATGTGATTTTGCCATCATTTTTTTTTTCTTTTTTAAATACCATGCCTGGATGAAAGAAACTGATGGCTGAGTTATCCTGGAGAAATCAAAACCAAAAATCGCAAAACAGATGGGCAGATGCAAAGATGGCTGAGTTATCCTCGAGAAATCAAAACCAAAAATCGCAAAACAGATGGGCAGATGCAAATTCCTCCGATTTTGAAGTTACCTCACCACCTTTTTTGTTATTTTTTTAATTTTTTTCTCTTATCAAATGTATGGTATATGGATGATGAGTAGAAGAATTCAATTGTTTTAAGCATGAATAAAACCAAAAAAAAAAAAATTTAAAAATTAAAAAAATAATTAAATAATAAAAGAAATTGTGGTGTGTGTATGTGGGGCTTATGAATTGCCATGCTTTAAAAACAAACAATTGTGTGGAATGGCATTAACTCATGTTTGCCCAAGCACCCCCCAAGCATGCTTGCTTCCGTGGTAGCCTTCAAATTTGAAAGAACACCACCAATCTCTAACAAAATAAAAATTGGAAACCACAAAATGACACATCCAACAAAGTGAATCATTACATCCACAGAATCCAGCTTTGTACATGATGCTCACTACCCTATGCTTCCGCTGATGAGTACGAACAAAGATGAAGAAAAAGCTAAAATGAGATAACATCAAAATTCTTAATACTTACATTTAAATATCAAATAGTGTCCACATTAACAATCTCTTCTTCGTGCCCATCCACATCCACGTTCTCATTATCACCCTTATACTGCAAAACAAAGCCAAATCAAACAGCTCATACCAGGTGACCAGTAAAAAAAATTGAATAAAATAGAAGATACACGAGGTGTGCATGGGGAAAGTACATTCTAGGCTTTAATTTAATGCTGACAAGTTACTAAAACATGGGCACGAAGCATGAAATCAATTAAAAAAAAAGAGACGAGAAGAAGCAAATCTAATCTAATGCCCGATAGGGATTACAACGGCAAAAAGGACAAACCAGTGAATAACTATTCTGGCGGATTGGAGGAGGCGGGGGAAGTGGAAATGGCACACCCATGATGATCTCATCGGCGGGTCCTTTCTCAATTCCTGTAGTGGCAGTTTCAACCACTCCAGTTCTGTCCTCCAATTCAATTTCAACTTCTTCATCTTCTACATGAGCAGCCATGCTGGTTGGTGGTACCACAGGTGTTGACTCCAAACCCTTCATCTACATAGTTAATTATACTAAGGATTAGGATGAAAATATAATAATGAGGGTGCATTAACACACACAACTAGCACAGAGCATTAGCCCCAAAATATGGGCTGGGAGAAGAGAAACATTCGTTAACACTTTTCCTAGGTTACAACAATATTGAGATCAGACTTCTATTTATTTGTTTGTTTTTTACTTTTTGCTCCACAGGAAGGGGGGATGGTGGCATCACCCCCACCACCACGTGACATGAGCATGAGGGTTCTGGAACCATGCATGGAGTGAGTATAATGAGCGTACCACTTATACACCAGCTGCAGTGGTTCACTGCAATTAGAATTAGAGTCCAGCTAGGGTGCCGCCCAGTGACCGCTGGGCATGCTCCCTAGGCAAAATTTCCCTTCTCAATTTTTTTCATTTTTCTTATTCATATTTTTAAACATTTAAAAAAAAAGAATAAAAAAGAAAAGAAAAGAAGCCAATACACTAATAGTCACTTCCTTAATCAGTAAGTAAAAGAAAAAAATATATAAAAAAAAAAATTAAATGCATAAGCGGTCAAAATGAGGGGGCAAAATGAGACAGCATAGAAGCATTATTCTTAGAATTATAATAGAAGGTACCAGCTGTCAAGATATGGTGTAAAATTAGTTTTACACCCACTAATGAAAACTTGACACGTGTCCTACTATTTTCTAACAAGGCTTGAGATACACTGGATTATTTTTTATAACCTATTTAAAATGAAAAAAGAAATCTACCACCCCCCAGCATCTCGCTTTATGTTTTGATTTAATCTAATTGTATTTTTAAATTATTTTTTATCTTTTAAATGGATTGATTCTATATGAGTTTGCTTAATTGATTCTCCAATAAAAAGCCGATGTGTCAACTTTATTGGAGGGTGTAAAAGAGACCTGATTTACACCCAATATTGATTGAAGTTAAATTCCCTATAACACTGCTAAAAATAAAATATTCAGCTATTGAGCTAGGTTACCACGTATTCACCAGCTAAAGTCATTGAGAAGTGCTACAACCACAAAAATATCCAACAAAAGTAAACCCACAAATTGACGTGGATTCATATAATACATTAGATCTACTTTACAATAAAAATAGCTTTACAATCTAACGTACCATATCAAGCCATGTCAATTTTTGGTTTACTTTTGTAGGATCTCTTTGTGACTAAAGCATTTCTCTTTTAGTAATAACGATAAACGGAGCACCCAACGGAAGGCCAAGGTATTTCATTGGCAGCTGAGATATCTTGCATCCCAAAATGGAAATCACACACTCCACATTAGGAACATCCCCCACCAACACTACTTTTGATTTGACCAAGTTCACTTTCAACCTTGATACAACTTCAAAGCATAAAAGAAGAGCCCTCAAGGCTTGGATTTCATCATGTTGAGCCCCACAAAAAATTAGAGTGTCATCGGCAAATAATAGATGGGACAAGATGAGAGTGCCAGTAGTGGCTTCCCCCACGGCGAATCCAGATATGAAACCACCCTCCACAATGCCCGATATCATCTTGCTAAATGCTTCCATCACAAAAAAAAAAAAAAAAGTAACGGAGATAGAAGGTCACCTTGTCTCAAGCCTTGTGAGCTTTTAAAAAAGCCTTTCGGTGAGCCATTCACTAAAGCCGAGAAGCAGGCTGTAGAAATACAATGACAGATCCAAGTACACCATTTCACACCAAAACCACATCTCTCGAGCATGTAAAGCAAGAATATCCAATTGACATGATCATAAGCTTTATGTCCAGCTTGCACAATAGCCCCGGCTCTCCTGACTTGAGTCTACCATCTGGATATTCATTAGCAATACATGCCGAGTCGAGAATTTGCCTACCTTTGACAAAAGCATTTTGAGGCTATGATATTAACTTATCCATCACCTTGCTCAATCTATTTGCCAAAACTTTGGAGAGAATCTTGTACACCCTGCCCACCAAGCTAATGGGACGATAATCACTAACCTCTACAACTCCCGATTTTTTTGGAATGAGCGCGATAAAAGTTGCATTAAGGCTTTTTTCAAACCTCCCACTTTCATGAAATTCATGAAGGACCCCCATTACGTCTTCTTCGAGCACTTCCCAACATGTTTGGAAAAGTCATAGAAAATCCATCCGGGCCTAGAACTTTGTCACCTGCCATGCTTTTCAAAACTCCCCTGACCTCTGTCTCGTCAAACGGTCGTTCAAGCTATTCAACTTCCTGCGAGCCGAGGACGTCGAAAGTAAGCCCATCTAATCTTGGTCTCCAGGAGAATTGTTCTGAGAGTACATTCTCATAATATTTTACAACATGATTAGAGATCTCATCTTGGTTTGAGGAAGTCACCCCATCAATCATCAGTGTCTCTATGGCATTGTTTCTTCTATGTGAATTAGCTAATCGGTGGAAAAACTTGGTACATTTATCCCCTTCCTTCAACCATAGTGCTCTCGACTTTTGTCTCCAAGATATTTCTTCCAATAGAGAGACCCTTTCAATATCCATTGTCACTTGGATTTTGCGAGCTCTCTCCTCTTCAAATAGTTCTCTCTCCTCTTCCACTCCCTCCAAACCTTTGAGTTCCTTGAAAAGAGTATTTTTTTGGCCTCCCACATCACCAAACACGTGCTCGTTCCATACCTTCAAAACTTTCTTCAAGGACTTCAATTTGCATGCCAAGACATAACTAGGTTTTCCATAGAAGTGATAAGAAGACCACCACTGTCTTACTTTGTCAAGAAATCCTTCTGACTTCAACCACATATTCTCAAACTTGAAGTACCTTGAGCCTCCGCGGAGACCTCCACAATCAAGGAGGATAGGAAAGTGATCTGAACACAACCTGGGGAGTCGTTTTCGAATGAGATCTAGATAGTGTGCTTCCCATTCGGGTGATACTAGATATCTATCAATCCTTGACCAAGAGGGGAGTTCTCGGTTGCTAGACCAAGTGAAAGAGCCACCTGCAAGAGGGATATCCAGTAAATCATGTTCAAAAATAAAAGTAGAGAAATCCACCATAGTTGGGTTAAAACTAGAGCCACCCGATCTTTCACTCGAGAAGTGAGTGACGTTGAATCGCCACCAATACACCAAGGTAAGTCCCATATGTTACTTAGTCCTGACAACTCATCCCATAATAAACTTCAAGTACGATCTATATTTGGGCCATAAACTCTAGCAAAAGCCCACCGAAAAGCGTCTACAACATTCTTAAAGGAACAAGCCACCGTAAAATCCCCTAAACATTCCTCCATCATTTCCACCACCCTTTCATCCCACATCACTAAGATGCCACCCGAGTCCCCTTGGGATGGTAGGTAATGCCACCCCACAAACTCCTTATAATGCAAAGGGGAATAAATTCTAATTTCGTTTCGTTTCTTGCAAACATACAATGTCCACTCTCCATTTACATAGCATGTTTCTAACTTTGAGGCGCTTTCTCTTCTAATTCAGCACCCCTTACATTCCATGAAACAATTTTTAGTTTCATAAAAAAACCTCCATTTCCCTTCCCTTCGGTCTTCTACGGTTAGAGCTCTTCTCGCTTACTCCAACATTGACTGTCCAATCAAGCCTTTTTAATTCTCTAGCTTTCTTCTTAGAAGAATTGAGCTCCCTAGACTGTCCAGCCTCAATTGCTGCCAAGAAAACTATGAATTGGTCCTCAGTCTTCACACAAGATTCCCACACAACTTTGAATCTCTTTTGCCTTGTGTAATACCCAATTTGAGGCATGAATGTTGCTACTGTTGCTTGGGTGGATAGATACCAGTGGAGCCGGTTCTACCCAGTGAGCAGCTGCATTGACCAAAGGACTTGCTTGTGCCTCCCCCAACTGGTCTGAGTCATGATGTACCATCTTCAAATACTCTCCTTGGCCCCCAGTCGAGTCAACCACTACCAAAGCATGGCCTGGAATTTCTTCCTCCCCCGTAATACACCCTTCGCAAGTCCACTCCACTCGTTGAACAAAACCGAGCTCCTTATACCTTCGATTTCCATGATCGGCACTGTCTGTGAAGAGATCAGAGTGTTCCCGTCGACTCCTAAGTGTCGGACGGACATTTCTGCTTTAGAACCAAGCTCCGTAGCTATTGTTCTTATCGTCGGCGCCGCCACCACGGTAGCCTAGATGTCAACCGCTGGTTCGCCCTCAGTCGACCTTGTCTGTGATGTCCCCGACCTGAGTGACGTCGTCTCCGACGATGTTGTTGCAGCTCCAGATGTCAACCCGATTTCGAAGATCGGGTGACTTGGAATTTTGACCCGCTATTGCTGGGCCGGATGGTCTGTTGTGTCCATCTTCATTTTCTCTTTCTCGGCCCATGTAGCCCTCCTTTCTTCTGTGCCCAACTTATTTTCCTGAGCCTCCCTAGACCTAGCATAATGGGCTTGTTTCCCTGTCTCGAGCCCAAGCCCATATCCTGATTTATTTTGTGGATTAAAACATTGATTCGCCCCCTCAGTTCAAATAGTTCATCTCTGATACTCAGATTAACTTTCTTTGCACCTCACCCCTTGAACAGAGAGCCTTCATCCTTTCCTGCGTAACTGTCTCTGGCTTTCGACACAATAGCCAACTTCTCTCTCCTCTTCTTCTTAACGTTACCTTCTATCTCCTTCAAAATACCCATACTACCCTTCGTTCCCTAGTTTGGCAACCCTACACTTCTCATCTCCTCTGTTTTCCTGGCAACTCCTCTAATGGCTGGTGCGGCACTAGTTACTGCTTCGGCGTATGATTTGTGGGCAACTCCACCACTTGGAGCTTTTGTGCACTTGTTGTTCGAGAGTAACAAACCCCCTCTAATCCTTCTCACCAATTTTTCCCACACTACCATACATCGCACGAAGCTCCATTGCCATATTCCTCGAACCTTTACCATCCCCTTCTTCAGGGATGATGATGAGGCTTCTCCTTCCTCCGTCTCTGTACTGTACTATGGTCAGATATCGACCATAGTCGTTAGAGGTCAGACCAAAATTGACAGACCTTTGTGCTATGTAAGCATTGCTGCCTGGACTGGATGTTCTGATGAATTCCTTATTACCTTCCGAACGAGAGCATTCATCCAAAGTCTGCACAACCCAGTTCATTGTTGGGAGTATCGATTAGTCACCTTCCTTCCTCTCTATATGATGCGCAATGCTCGACTTCCTACGAATGAAATCTCAAATGTCTTTAATCAGGACTACCTTCGAGCATTCCATCCTTACAATAATACACCTCTCTATTATCGACCAGGAAATGCTAGTGAATCACCAGCCATAGAACAATCGATGTAGCTTAGGATATAAGTGTACGGAGAGAAAAATCCTAGAGGTAAATGGTCAAAATCTTCTGGAACATCTGTCACTGTTTGGAAGAATTGGTTTCAAGTGATCTGAACACAAAGCCATGACAATACACGGTGCAAATTCATTCCTATGGAAGAGTACTTGGAAGACAAAAGTTTTTTGAATGGACAGCTTCCTTGGGGAAGATCATCACTCTAGACAATCTAAGGAAACGTCGCATCATAATCTTGGATTGGTTTTGTATGTGTAAAAAGAGTGGAGAGTCAATTGATCATCTACTACTATATTGTGAGATTGCCAAGACATTGTGGAATGAAGTTCTTGCTCGGGTGGGATTAGCTTGGGTGATGCCGAGACGGACACTAGACCTCCTTGCTTCTTGGAAAGCTATCCAGGGTAACTCTCAGATTGCCTCTATATGGAAGATGGTTCCAATATGGTTATGGTGGCGTATTTGGAGGGAGAGGAACGAAAGAAGTTTTGAAGATCAAGCACAGTCAACGGAGAAGCTTAGAAGTCTATTTTTCAATACTTTACTCCATTGATTGATTGTAATTGATTTTCATGGCTTGTCATTTCATGAATTCCTTGTATCTCTAAATTAAGCACGCATAGGCGTTGCTCTTGTAATGTCCCGTATACTTGGGTTTTTGCCTATTCTTTTGATCAATAAAATCTTGTTTATGAAAAAAAAAAAAAAAGTAATAATGATGAAACCCCAAGGGGTTGGCCTAAGTGGTGAAGGTCTTGCTCTTGAGGTATCACTCCCTTCAAGGTCCAAGGTTCAACATCTCATGGGTGCAAACAATTCTTTGAGGCCACATCTCCTGGTGAAAAGCCAGTAATTTAACCAGTTTCGTATAGGAAAACTTCCAAGGGTGCGGTGCACGGGACTGGGGTTTACTCTGTAGGGGTGGGTCCAAAGGACCCTACATTGGAGAGGTTCCCCGACATAAAAAAAAATTAAAAAAAAAAAAGTAATAAGGATAAAATTTGCAAAGACTAATCAAACTTGGCATTCACACCTGTGCAATATCTGGAGGTAAAAGTGTGTAACTTTTTTTTTTTATATAAGTAGGTAAAAGTGTGAAACTTAAAACTGCACATCAGCATGTATTGCTGGTGGCTTCACTAAAGACTTTTCCATCTTATGTAAAGTAACTAATTAAAGTTCCCATTAAAGTTCCCAATCAAAGATGAAAAAGGTGTACCTTATATGCAGTGAGGATGCTAGCAGGAACAGTTTTTCCTCGTTTATGCTTGCCTTCATTTGCAAGGCTCTTAGTACTGTCATTTCCATTGTTCATTGCCTTAATTTCGTTACCTTCATTTAATTGAACAGGTTGCAGATTCCACCTAGAAAGCTTCTTGGATCTGATTGTTTTCTCCGGATGTCCTACTTTTGTTAAATCAGCTGGATCACCGGAAACATGTCAGCCTCAATACAAAAAGTACAAATATGATACACCTATGCCACTAAATGGTACAAAATCAGTAATAACCATTCAAAGCTTGGCAAGAAAAGAAAAAAGAAAACACATACTCGCAGACAACAAAAAATAAAACATCTAAAATAAACTTCTCCAAAACAGAGTAACACAATAAAAACAAACAAATATGACACAAATGGACAACCCAGCCGCCATTTTATATGAGAACTCCATATACTAAGTGTTGTTAAGTAGTTTCCCCACAAATCTTTTACTACATTGTTTTCCTATGTTTAGGGAAGTAGGCACTAGTACAAGTTGAAAACTGCATCATGACATGTACATGCTAACTCTACAACATAACAAAGGATTAACAAAAAGGTAAACACCAACTGAACTAATGAGCTTCAGCACACCAGGTCAATGATCTTTAGAAAGAGAAGCAGTACCACAAGTAGAGTGTATATCCAAGTCTAAGTTGGAAACAAGTCCATTTCAACAAGAAACAAAATCTTCTTGTCCCATTCAATGAGGAAGCATGTCAAACATATAATGAAATCTTCTTATATGTTGCAAATTCAATGATGAATTATTGAACAAATCTGGCATTTACAACCAGTTCCTAAACAAGTGTCATTCCTCTAAGACTTGGAGAGAGAGAGAGAGAGAGAGAGAGAGAGAGTGTGTGTCTCATTCGCTTTCCATCTTTGTCATCACATACATTGTTCATGAAACTTTCAAGAGCACTAAAGTAACCTGGACTTTCCATATAAATCACGGCATGCTTCTATCCATTATTGGCTTCTGGAAAGTACTAGTTGAATCATCGTTTACCATTTTGACCAAATAGCAAGAACACTTGGCAATATTTAGCAAGAAAAACATAATCCGGGACAGAGAAAAATGAATGCTGTAAATTCTAATTACTCCACAGAATCAATGCATGAAAGAAGTGTTAATTAAAATACACCTTGTTTTGGTACTTTAGAAGGATCTCGATTAACACAAAGCCCTTTCTTGCCGGAAGAAGCATCATTCTGCAGCTCATTGTGTGGAGTGGTTACAGGAAAACCACCAGTTTCTCCATCACTCACAATATTTATGGAATCCTCTTCATTGGCAACATTTCTAGAAATATCTGAACCAAGCTGATCTCCCAACTTCTGAAGTCGCACTTGTGATCTATAATTTCAAAAAAATCAACTAAATTGCAGAAATATAAAAATCCAATGCTTCAGATTAGAGAATAAGACCAAAGTTTGAATGCTTTAATGCACAGAAAGAACCAGAGAAATAGCATAAAGTATTTGCCTCTTCAGTTCATCTTGTATACGTGAATGACGATTCTGTGCCTTCACAAACTTCTTCATTCTTGAGGTGATCCTGGATATCCAATTACCCCCCACAGACACAACACAAAAATAAATAAATTAATTAATTAATTAAAAGGGAAGAGGGAAGCAAGAAAGGGATCATGAATTTGCAAGGAAATCAGTAATTCCATCTGAATACCTTTTACATTCATCTTTCTCTTTGTATAATTGAACCTGAAGCTCTTGAATTCTAGAAGTCAAACTATCTGCTTCTTGGACCCTCTCTTCCAAAAAGACCTTTAGACAGCATGCATCAGATGTCAAAAACAAAATCTCTATATTGAATTAGATAAAAAAAAACTAATACCAACAGAAATGAACATATCTTCCTAAGAGAGAAAAAAGAGGTGCATGGGTTCCCATCACTGTATGTTTAGAAGGCCGTTGATATAATCATGGTCTTCCATCACAATTAAATGAACTATGAACAGCATAGGAACATCATATATTGTAATAGATTATGAACCAAATTTGTGTGACAAAATTAACTGCCAATAAGCAGAAATGATATAACAAATAATCAACATGAGGGGTAACATTTTCACACAGTAAATACAAACATTTATATATGTTTTCTGTGTGTCTGTGTGCATGCTCATGTGCATGTCCGTGTAGTTGACTAATAATTTTTTTTATCAGTATGTAGTGGACCAATAATTAACCGCCAAAAGGATGAATCTGACCCCTAGTTGAAGTTTCCGATTCTCAAGCACGTTAATATCCAACTGCATTTTCTTTAACTGCACATAATTCCCACAAATCAGAAAATAACATTTTTAGATGAGTAAGAAGATTCTAAGCAAATTCAGGATGAAGTATAAGACCAAATTTTAAACCTGCTCGTCAAGAACATCCCTTGGATTGGTGGACACGGTTTTTCCTTCTTTAACCTGATCTTCAGTTCCCTCAGAGATTCTCAAACTTCCAGAAAAATCACCTTGGCCATCAAAGTGCTGTTTCTTCCTACGTTTTCTGGAACAAATAGTTTTAACACATACACGTGGATTAATATGAAGATGAAAGGAGAGAAAAGAAAAAATCTGTAGTATTTTAGTAAGAATCAGTAGAATGGTTCACAGCAAGAGATAATTGCATTATCTTTTTGTTGGTGGTAATATAATAGAGGACACCATCTTAAACACACTCATATATGTGTTTTAAGGAGTTCATGATTACTCACCTTGTTCGTTCAAGTGACATGGAAGAGCTATACTCTGCAAATACAATTTCCACCACAGTAAGTTTTACCAGATAATTATTAATTAAAAAAAAGTTTCACATGTTGAAAGTAAAAGATAAAACTATAACTATGTTAATAGATTAATAGTAATTATAGCATTTCAATAAAAAAATAATAATAAATAACATAAACTGAAAAGCAAAATACCAATAATCTCTCACATGTAGGCAATGAAAATATATACTACAATTTAGAAAACAAAGAAAGTGAGGAGTTTAAAGGATATTATGTCTGACCACGAAGTTTTTGTCGACCTCTTGTATCTCTCACTGGTGAAAACCTTTGTGGTGGAGAGTGCCTTCTACCAAGCTTATTCCTCAAGTCACTACCATGATGGTCCCGCCTAGCTGCAAAAAGAAAGCAAAGAATTTCCAGTACAGAAAAACATGTCAATATCTATTAATCTCTAAGGAAAAAGATGTAGAAGACTCTAAATCAATAATGAGGCTAAGCTTACCATTACATGGAACAACAAGAGAAACATAATAAGGAACATTACTAGTGCCTTCGTGCCAGTCTCAAAAGGGCCATGTAATGAATAGACGTAATAAAACCCATTTTGAGCTTATAATATTGAGAAAACCTTTGTATATCATGGTGGAATTGAACAAATTAGAACTGATATCCCCATCTTCTGGTTGAGCAATAAGATATAAGCAGATAACGAGGCTAAGGTTACCATCACAAGGAACGGCACGAGAAACACAATAATGAACAATATTAGTGCCTCTTGCCAGTCCCCAAAGGGCCATAGAAATCCATGTCGAGCAATAAGACAAAATCCAATGAGAAGATACATCACTGGGATAATCTTCACACATCAAAGTAGCATCCCATAAAGACAAGTTGGCATCCCTGTCATGGTGACAATTAGGATATATAAACAAAATCTGAAGGGTACAGATTTCTTTGCCCTGCCATATGATGATACGATAATAATTTATCGAAGAGAAATAGAATTTAATATTATCTCCAATTAAACTGCATTTTGATGGACCAGAGAAATCCCATCGCGAAATCATTCAAGCAGAAGTAACAAATGAACCAAAACAATAAGCTTCTCGAATAACTAACTGCAGAAGTTGCTTCAACAAGCATTTCCCTTTGTAGTTAACATGGAAGAAAATATAGGCTGGTCCTATGAGAAATACTTTGATGATTTGTAGGTGCATTATAACCATGATAAAGCTCTCCATGTAAATACCACAGTCATCGTTCAGATAAAACAACCACCCAACCAACCAGCACAATCCGGTCTGAAGAAGAAAGCCACTAATCTTGTCAGTTGCTGTAAACTTTCCATATTTAATGAAACACCCCACTGCTATTATTACAACATGTCCCTAAATAAGACATTTTGATAGATTCTTGTCACATAGTGCCATGCCGCATGACATAAGCCCTCTTGCTCTGGCTTATACAGAGTTAATTGATAAACATAACTGTCACCATACAAGTATGCCGAGCCATAAATTTTGCACAGGAAAGCAAAAATTATATGGTTATGGAATTCAAGCCAACTTTCTATAGACCAATGCCTGTATCTATACTCTTACACATATTATATCTTCTTTTTTTGAACAATTGAACATTTATGAAAACATTATATAATGTGTACGAGTATAGATACAGGCATAGGTCTATATAAAGTTGGCTCGAAGTTCATAATATGATTACATATGATTACCTAATATGATTGCAAGTACATGATGAATGGAAAAGAATGGAAAGATAGCGAAAATGGATTGTGGAATAGTTGCTTATGAACCTCAAAACAGCATATCAAAAGTACTTGCACTCATTACGTAATCATATTATGTAAAAAGGCAACGGGATGCTAATATCCTTTAATGCGCTGCACCATAAAAAGCGAAATACAAACATAACCGCACTTTATCCCCCTCCCCCTCTCTAAGTTTCAGGTAAAACACACTAAAATAAATTAAAAAAACTGATGCGTAACGATAATACGATATTAGAGATGCAATGCAGTCGCAAATTCCAGAAGCATTGATACCAATAAAAAACCAAAAAATTAAAAATCAATCAATTTAACCAACAAATCGGAGTAATTAATCACAACAATGAAGAAACGGAAGATTTACCAGAATAGGAGCCGGAGACTCCCCGGAGCTCCGAGTTGCCGTGCGCGAACGAGCAACTATGGCGAGAGCAGCGGCCCTTCTGATACAACACGCACAGCTTCGTCTTGAATAATTTCCTCTCAACCATGTTGATATATATATTTTTATATTTCGAACTCGGAGAATCCCTTAGCGAGACGGGTGAATATGAAAAATAAGGTATGAAACCAATGAGAGTTTTCCTAATTAAGGAAAATCATTGGCGCTGACAATAGAATATTATGGATAAGAGAATTCCTGCAAGAGAAAGTAGCCCTACACTGTAAGTTTTGGGGTTCAAAGAAATCAAGAACGAAAGAAGGACAAGGTTGGATGCTGAAGCCAAACGTACCGTCCAGATATTCGGTGATGAAAAAGTATCAAGCCCGAGCTCAGTCTTCGATTTACGCTTTCTTGGGTACAACCCAACCCAACCTTCACCCATTTTCCTCTTTTTAAAGAGGACTCCGAAACACCGCAAACATGGATTTTAACTCACCATTTTATCTGTTATAAAAATAAAATAAAATAAAAATACCATTTCATTGAATACTAGTAACACTCTAAAGTTATGTTTGGATATTAAATTGAGTTCAGTTGAGTTAAATTCTTTATGAATAGTAATAAATTGAGTAATAAATAGAATTATCTGAGACTCATCTAAACTGAGTTTAAAATGTGTTTAGATGTTAAAATGATATTAGTATTCTTATAAGAAATTAAAAAAGGTTGTGAGTCTTACATATAAAGATGTTTTAAATTGAAAAAAAGTTATGGGTCCCATGTGTAAAAAATTTTTAAGTTGTAATGAGTTTAATAATTTGAGAGTTGAGTGTTTGGATGTTAGACTCAGTTTAAAATTAGATTAAACTCAGTTGAGTTCAGTAACCAAGCGCAACCCAAATGAACTAGTAACTAGCCTATTCAATAGTTTGCTCGGTATTCGTCCGATTAAACTCAAGTCGAACTCAACTCATGGAAAAAATTCACCCGTGAAAGTAGATACATGTTCGATTAATAAATGACACATACCCGACAAAACTTAACTCAACTTAGCTAAGGCTCGTTTATATCCGAATCGACTTGTTAGCTTGACTCGATTAAAGCTCATTCATATATCGATAAATATACACATATACCCTATGTATATATACATATAATATATATGTATTAGCTAATAATATATGCATAACATTTTTATAATTAAATATATAATATATAACCTAATTATTTATGTTTATATATTAAATATACTTCATAGCTATATTTTATAATTTATACAATAATTAGTCGATAAGATTTAATAATTTCATATATTAGTATGTAGGAACCATATATGAAATAGATATATGTTATCATATTATGTGTATGTATTAATAATTTCTGTAGGCATATAATATGTTGTTATTATGGATAAATATCAACTAGTTAGATATTAATTATTTATAAATTTATAAAATCTTATAATTCAATAGAGATTCTACTTGTTAGTTATACAAATTCAATATTAAATTTTTTATTTATCTAATTTATTAATTATTAAATCTTATTTAAAAAAATAAACAATTCAAGCAGAGCTCGAGTTCAGCTTGACTCGAGCTCGTTTTTTAGACAAGTTTGAGTTGGGAATTTAACTTACCGAGTTGAGTTTGAACAAAGAATAAATAAAAATCTCGAACTCGAGCCCGAGCTCGACAAGCTAAAGACTGGCTTAACTCGGCTCGGCTCGGCTCAATTACAGCCCTATAACTAGCTTAGAATCAAACCACATATACCTACACAAAAGTGCACGGCATCTTGAGGATGACCATAGGAGGTAAAATGCTCTCCACCTCGATGAGCAATATGAGGGAGCATGAAACTCGCAATCTCAACGAACAATGTAGAAAGGGAAAGTGCTCGCCCCAAAACAAGTATTATTGTGGCGCCTCGTTCTTCATGAAAGTCTAGGCGAGGATATGTGTTGGCCAACACCCAAGGGGGAATTGAACCAGACATATTTATCTATGTAATCGCAATAGAAATTTAAGCATAATACGTTGTGGTGTGGCTATTAAATACCAAAATACTAATCTTCATAACAAAAAGGGGCTTTTTTCCCTTCACTAAATCTCAAGATGTTACATCATCCAAATGTACATAAAGTTTGTTGCCTTAAAGTGGTAGACAGAATACAAGTAGTCGCCAAACTTCATTGTAATATTATAACAGAAGGTACAAGGTAACTATGGCGATTATTGGTCTCCGTATTTAGGACTCGGGTGGATTTGACTCTTTTTTATCAGGCGTCATGCTAGGATTTGGATCTGCATCAAAATCTGTGGTTCCAAAAATGAAACTATTGGTAGGTTAGGCCACTAAGACAAGATTGCTAATAAGAGATAATGCTACCGAAGATGCTATGAACACTTTCATAAAAGGCTGGACAGACACGTATATGAGTGGCGAGGAATCACCCTCACTTTTAATGCTACGTGCATCCTCAAACATAGCGAGGAGTCACCGTCTCAGATAACACATGTATATACATACGCATGGCGAGGAATCATCATCTGGAGACGTTGCCCTCTCTTTTATGCAAAATACAGAAACACATCGTATTAATATGCTAAGAAATAATCTGTCTCCAATATAAGTATAAAACCTCAAAAAAATCAGTATTTGCCCTATTTCACCACAAGAGTGCTCATTACATAGATATTCATCACTTGTGTCGGCTTGATCCAGCATTTCGGATATAAGATTCTTGGCCCTCCGAGTACTTTCTTTGTCTTGGCAACGTTCCTCCTCTATCCATCGTTGTTTGGCCTCTCTCATCTCCTTCTTACATTGTTCTTCTAAGAATCAATGACTGATTTTAGGTGGCATGGCTACCCTCCAAGTGGTTCTCTTTTCTCACACCATCTCGTCTCCCAAGGCTTATTGATGTTGAGTTGGAGATTAAGAGAAGCAATGACCAATTTATGGTCGCGTCATTCCTCGTGTATTGTTCATCTTACCTCTACTTCGTGCATTACAGCTCACAGTTGCGACTTGAATAAATATGGGAACTACTCCCGCGTGTTCTGCTCACTTTTTCATATAAACTTCTCGTTTCCCTCATTTTTCCACTTCACTTTTACCAAGGGTATGACCTTAGATCTCAATCTCTGCTCCTTTCTATCTAAGATGCATACCGACCTTTCTTCGTATGTAAGATTCGGTTGTAACTGAACTCGATTTGGTTCAATTTCCCGGGGCTATTATTTTTCAAAGCTTTTACTAAGCGAGGTATCGTGCAACACGTTGTGAATACCTCTGTATTCCACAAGCAACAAAATCGGATACGCCCCTGGGGCCGACTTTTCCCATTATTTGGTGTGGTCCAATGTATCTTGGTCTCAACTTTCCCTTTACCCCAAGTCTCTTAACACCCTTGATTGGGGACACCTTAAGGTACACTCAATCACCTTTTTCAAAGATTAACTCCCTACTCCTATTGTCGGTGTAGCTTTTTTGCCTAGGGCAATAGATATCCTTACCCGTATGAGTTTGACTTGTTCTATCATTTTCTGAAGAATCTTCGGCTCAAGTAACTGGGCCTCTCCTACTTGGTCCCAACATGTAGGCGACCTACACTTCTGTCCATATATTGCCTCATAATGGGCCATCTAGATAGTTGCCAATAACTATTATTGTACGCAAATTTGATAAGTGGGGTGTACCACTCCCAAGGTCCCTTGAAGTCTAGTATGCACGACCTCAGCATATCCTCCAAGGTTTGGATGCTCCTCTCTAATTATCCATTCGTCTGGGGGTGGTAGGCACTACTGAATTTCAGTTTTGTGCCCATCGCCTTTTGTTAACTCCTACAAAAGTGAGATGTAAATTTAGGGTCCCGATCAAATACTATAGTCTCAGGGACTCCATGTATCCTCACCACTTCCCATATGTACAACTGGGTGAGTTTGCTCAATGTGTCCGTGGTAGTGATCAATAAGAAGTGAGCACTCCTCAGTCAGTCCACTACTGCTCATATCACATATGTACTTGTAGAAGTTTGGGATAACCCAACTAGAAAATCTATAGCGATGTCTTCCCATTTCCATTTGGGAATGGGTAAGGGTTGCAAGTTTCTCGCGATTTTTGATACTCCACCTTTTCCCTCCTACACGTATCACATTTTTCAATGAAGCGGTCAATGTCCCTCTTCATCCCTTCTCACTAGTATCCCTTTTCTGAGATCTTGATACGTTCTCGTTCCTCATGAATGCATGGCATATGGTGAGGAATGGGTTTCTCCCAAAATTCCTTGTATAACTTCTGGGTTGGTTGAGATCACCTTCCGCCTTTTGAACGTCAAGATTACGCCCTCGCCCAAGCTATAATGGGCAAGTCCTTCGCCCCTACCAATCTTCCGTTGAATTTCCAATAACTTCCGATCATTTTCTTGTTGCTCTCGTAATTCATCTAAATTGTTTATCCTTAACTGATGTAGGGCGGTGAGAACCTCTCCTGGTGACTTGTCCTTCACCAGTAGGTGTCTCATTTCTTCCAACAACGAATCTACATCCAAATTTTCCCTTTCATCCCTCATCTTCAACTTGTGACTCAAGGCATCAGCAACCAAGTTAGTCTTGTCTGGGTAGTACTTAATCTCGTACTAGTAATCACATATGGTCTCCAACCATCTTCGTTGTCTCATGTTGAAGCTCTTTTACATAAATAAATGTTTCAAACTCTCGTGGTCTGTGCAAACCTCGCGCTTTTCCCCATATAGATAGTGCCACCATATTTTCAGTGCAAACACTACTGCGTCTAATTCCATGTCGTGGGTAGGATAATTCTTATCATGATCCTTCAATTGTCTAGATGCATAGGCTACCACCTTACCTTCTTGCATTAGAAAACAACATAAGCCATACTTCGACGCGTCACTGAATACCACAAATGGCTTATTAAGTTCGGGTAGGGATAAAACAAGGGGTCGTAGTTAGCCATCTCTTCAATTCTTCAAAGCTTCATTCGCATTGGTTGGTCCAGACAAAGTTAACGTCTTTCCTAGTCAACATTGTGAAAGGACTCGATAATTTAGAAAATCTTTCCACAAACCTACGATAATAACCGGTTAATGCCAAGAAACTCCTGATTTCCTGTATCGAGGTGGGTCGTCTCTAATCCATCATTGCTTCCACCTTGCTTGGGTCAACCATGATTCCTTCCTCGGAGACCACATGGCCTAGAAACCTTACTTCCTCTAACCAAAACTCGCACTTGCTGAATTTGGCATATAGTTGATGGTTTTGGAGAGTCTTTAACACCATTCTCAGGTGATTTTCGTCCTCCTTAACATTTCGGGAGTACACTAAAATATCATCTATAAACACCACTAAAAAGAAATATAAAAACAGTCAGAATACCCTATTCATGAGGTCCATAAAAGTTACTAGGGTGTTTGCTAACCTGAAAGGTATTTTAGTGAACTCATAATGACCGTACCAATCCAAAAGGCTAACTTAGGTACATCACCTTCCTTAATCCTTAATTGATAAGATCTGATATCGATCTTAGAAAAGACTGTAGCTCTTTGCAGCTAATCGAATAAATCATCTATCCTAGGCAACAAGTAACTATTCTTAATAGTCACTTTGTTAAACTCCTGATAATCAATGCATATCCTATGAATTCCATCTTTCTTCTTCACAATTAGTATCGGCACTCCCCAAGGTGAGATACTAGGTCTAATAAACCCTTTCACCAATAACTCCTGCAATTGGTTTTTCAATTCTTTCAATTCCATCGAGGCCATTCTATAGGGTGCTATATCAACTGGGACAGTCCCTAGTTCTAGGTCGATTGTGAACTCAATTTCCCTGGAAGGGGCATCCCTTGTAATTCCTGAAAAACTTTCGAGAATTCTCTCACTACTGGTATATCCTCCACCTCTTTCCGCATCCCTTTCTTTGGGGCTAGATACACTAAATAGGCCTCAACCCCTTTTATCAACTTCTTCTTAGCCTAAAGTGAGGTAATAACTTCTGGTATCAAGCAAAATTTGCTTCCTTTAAAAGTTTTAATCTCCCTTATCGGTACTCAAAAGGTTACAGTTCTCGAACGACAATCTATGCTTGCAAAATGCCAAAACAACCAGTTTATCCCCAAGATAACGTCAAATCCTAGCATACCAAACACTATTAGATTTGCCTCCAAAGGGACTCCCTCTATTTTCAGCAAAAATCATTTAACTACCTTGGTACAAAATGCCATTTCTCCGTTTGGTAGTTCCACCGTGACTCCCAATACATAAAGGACTCCTACGAAGGAAGTTGACTAAGGTGAATTATAGCTCCATACATGTGATGACGCCGACTTCTTGTATCTATATGGAGTCGTCGTTGACCTTTTCCGAGGTAAGTGCATATACCCTAGCTTGAACGGTTGCCTTAGGCCTCCACATCCTCCTGCTGGCACCGTTCGTTGCACTGGTGGTGCCTGGGGATGATCCTGAGCATAATGTCCAGTCTGCCTACACCTTTAGCACACATTCTAGGCTTGTCGACAGTTCCCTTGGTGAGATCTCTGGCAAACGTTACACACAGGCATTCTTCCGCCCGTTCGTGAACCTAGAGTGATTATTGGTCGCCCACTGGTCTTTGACACGAATTTCTATAGGGCTCTCGATTGCTTCCTTCACTTGCCACCATACGTCTCTTTAGGTTCAAGGATATAGCCAAATAGTTTCGTTGTTCTCGTTCGGCTATGGACGTCTTATGAACTAATTTCTGAAAATTCATAATTTCTAGACAAGCTACTTGTGTCCTAATTTGGGTCTGCAATCCATCCTGAAATTTTTCCTCCCTCATGATTTCCTAAGAGATAAGGTAAGAGGTGAACCTTCCCAACTCCATAGACTTGGCGGCATACTGCTCTATATTTCCTTGGACCAAGTTAGCGAAGTCCTTTGATTTCTATTTCCTTATAATCTTCGAAAAATATCGGGTATCAAATTCTTTCTTGAACCTCTCCCATGAGATCGTCCCCATGGCTCCCAATTCCATGGTAAGTAGTTGTATTTTGAAATCCCACCATAGAACTGCATCTCCCTGGAGTAGGTAGCTCGCGTATAACACCTTTTGGTCTCGGTACATCCGCACACCTCAAAGGTCTTCTCAATGTTGGTTATCCATCTCTCTGCCCTCGCCGATCTCTCATTTTTGAAGAATCTTGAGTAGCGGTAAGTCAAGAATCTCATAGGTACATCCCCTCACTTCCTCCCTAAGGGATTCTAGCGACTGAACTTGCATGTGACAAGAGTACATCCCATGTTGTTGTTCTAACACGTCCGATATTCTATTTAGCACTCTTTCTAGTTTCTTGTCTCTTCCTCCATCGAACGATCCTCCCTTATGACCACTTGGCATTTGCTCTCATCCCGGGGCTCTCAATTGTACCATCCTCAAATCCTGCCACATAATCCAAGCCTATCACATGCTATCCCATCTCTTAGTCCTAAATACAGTTCAAGCCTAACACTAAATTTCAGCTTTCGGTACTAGATTAACTCTTATTTTCTGGTACTATCCTATTATTCGAAGAGTTGACCAAAGTCACATATAAACATACGCTCTAATACCAAGTCGTGGAGCCCTGTTCCTCATGAAGGTCTAGGCAAGAATCCATGGTGCCAATGGTGTTGGCCAAGGGTCAACACCCAAGAGGGAATTGAACTAGACATATAATTTTCAAGAATGAAGCACACGTGAAAGATATTTATCTATGTCATTGCAACAAAAATTTAAGCAGAATACATTGTGGTGACAATGCTAACTGTTAAGTACCAGAATACTAATCTTCACAACAAAAGGGAGTCTCTCGCCCTTCATTAAATCCCAAGATATTATATCATTCAAATGTACATAAAGTCTGTCGCCTTTAAATGGTGAATTGAATAGAAGTAGTTGCCGGGCTTAACATTGTATATTCTAACAGAAGGTACAAGGTAATTACGGCAGTTACTTGTCTTAGTACTCAGGACTTGGGAGGGTTTGACTCTTCTCCCCAGGGCATCAAGTCAGGATCTGGATTTGCATCAAAATTTATTGTTCCAAGAATAAACCATAGGTAGGTTAGAAGACCATGACAAGACAGCTAATGAGAGATTATGCTACAGAAGATGCTATGAACAATTTCATCAAAAGACTGGATAGACACGTATATGCATGGCGAGGAATCACCTCTTACAGTTACGTGCATCCCCAAACGTGGCTAAGAATCACCCTCTTAGATAACACATGTACATACATAGGCATGGAGAGGAATTACCCCTATGGACGTTGCACTCTCTTTTATATAAAATACATAAACACATTAGTATTAATATGACGATGGATAATCTATCTTCAATATACGTATAAGACCTCGTAAAACCAATATTTGGTCTGTTTCAACCCAGGTAACTTTCTTGTACCACACAGGTGTTCATCACATAGATATTCGTTAGAAGACTCTCATACAGAGAAACTTGTTGCATCGGGGATGCTTTTACCTGGCCAACTAACTCGAGGACACCAACAAGTGATACGTTGGGAGATCCTACATCCTGACTATGAGGTGAGGTTAATCACGACACCACTCCACCCCAATCCCCACAGACATTCTCCTTCTAGTGTGAAGTATGTGGCAACGTTTCACAGGAATGCTTCGGGGAATTCTTCGTCTCGTCCCAAGATTATAGATTCACGCTACTGACATCTCACACAGAGATAGACATTCTCACATAGAAATATTGGGTTCCCATACAGGGACTTAGAGTCATGTATTGAAAATAGTTAACACATTCAAACATTGGAAATCAGTGCATAAATATAGGCATAAACATAATGATTGAAATATTTATTCATGCTTTTAGAAAAGGGGAGAGAAGTTACAAAAATAATGCAATGCCCCTTACTCACAACATTCACCCCACATTTCATGACACTGTTTTACAAGCTAACCTACCTCTCTATATCAAAAATCCTATCATCACCACTCTATTTCTTGCTTTCTGAAGTAGTTGACGTCATGAGTTATTTGGTGAATAAAGTCTCAAAAGTGAGATCTCATCCCACGTCCAAGTCCTTTAAATAGGGCGAAGTTCTCAAGTGTCCTTTCTGACTTTGGATCTGTGATAAGAATTTTCTTTAATCCTTTCTTGTCATATTGCAGGATGACAAAGACAAACTACCAAGCATTGTCCAAATGCTCGATCATCTTGCTTTCCTCGAAAGAGTGTCTCGATCATGGCTTGAGTTGTACGGATGCATTCAGATAACATGACATGTCAAGCCTTCACCTTTCATAACAGAACAACTCTAGATGTGAACCTTTGGATGGAATGGGGGTTTATGTGTGCAATATTGCCACTTTTTTTAACACTTCTGTGAAATTTCAAAAAGCTCCCTCACTTACCCAATCTCTCCTAGACTAATGCTCACCTTGGAAGGTAACTCTTTGTCTTGTTTGAGTTACTAGCCTCCGCTGCTCTTTGTTCTCGCCTTTCTTAAGACGACACACTTATCTCTATCTCTCTCTGTGATGCTTTAGCCGAGAGAGTATGTGAGGTGCTTGCTTTCCCACGTGCTAGACTGCCTGCACTTTGCAACGCCTGCTGCTAATTCCTTAAACCCCTGGAGTGGTTCTCATCTTTCTCTTCCACTCAACTTTAGGAATGGTTTGTCCCCTTTCACATCATGTTGTTTCTCACAACCATGGAGAGCACTAAGAGAAGCAAAATGCTTACCACCCAGGCGAGCACTAGGGCTGTACAGGAACCAATGTGACCTACTATTGCTGACAGGAACCGGCCGCAGGAGTCCGGAACTAGCTGAAACCGATGGAAAATCAGTCGGCTGGCGGTAGGAAATACAAGAAATTAACCTCGGCCGGTTCAGTCCCAGTCTAAACCAGCTTCAAACCACCGAACTGGCCGATATAGTATATATATATATATATATATATAGACCTTTTAATAAAACGATGTTGTTTCACTTAAGTGATTTAAACAATGTCATTTTATACCCATGGTTTTGAAAAAAAAAATGAAACAACGTCGTTTGGTTTAATATACCAAATGATGCCATTTTGGGTTAGGGCTGAAGCGCTAACCCCCCGAGCCCCCTTCCCTTCACTCTTCAGTGCACCATTCTCTCTCCCTCTCTGTCTCTGATTCTCTCATCTCCCTCATAGCTCTTTTCTTCTTCTATTGGCATCACTCCCTCCCTCCATCCATTTGCATCATTTCAAACTTTCAGGTTCTTTCTCTCTCAGATTCTCTCAACTTTGGTTCATTTAAGGTTTGTTGATGGGGTTCTTGGAATGATTTTGCTGTGATATTTTTTGTGAGATTTTTTGATGGGGTTCTTTTAATTTTTCTAGCTTTTGTAATGATTTTGTTGTAAAATTGTTTGATGAGTTTCTGAAATGTAAACTGACGGGAACACTGATGAATTGATGTTAACTGGCCGAAACTACGTCGGTCGATTTTATCCCCCTTCATCAGTCGGTTTTGGTCCTATCACCCTTGGAAAACATTTCGGTGTGGTTTCGGTTTTGGATCGAAATAGACTAATAGGATTGATTTTCACCCCTAGAGAGCACCACAGGAGACAAGGTGCTTGTATGTAGGTTATGGTCTGTGGGAGGCAAAGTGCTCATAACCCAGACGAGCACCACGAGAGCAAAAGTAATTGTACCCAAGGCAAGCACCACCAGAGAAAGTGTTCACCATCTCGGTGAGCACTAGGGGAAACAAAGTGCTCACCACCTCGGTGAGCAATGTGGAAATAGAAATTGCAAGCCCCTTGGGCAAACACTAAGGGATGGAAATTGCTCTCCACAGGTGAGCACCGCGAGGAGCAAAAATGCTTGTGCCCCAGGTGAACACTATGAGAGGCAAAATAGCTTGCCATCTCAGAGAGCATCATGAAAGAGCATGAAGCTCCCCATTTCGGTGAGCAACATGGAAAGGGAATGCTTGCAACCCAGGTGAGCACCACGGGAGGCAAAGTGCTCATACTTGAAGCGAACACTTTGAGATGCAAAGTGCTCTTACCCTAGGCAACAAAGTGTACACCACCCAAGTGCACACTTTGGGAGAAAAAAATGCTCATCACCTCAAGCACCTCCATGGGAGGCAAACTGCCCTGAAGGAGTATGAAGCTCGCCACCTCAGTGAGCAACACGGAAATGGAAAGTGCTCACCCCCCGAGCAAGTACCATTGAGAGCACCAAGGGAAATAAAGTGCTCACTACCAAGGCAAGCATCATGAGAGGCAAAGTGTTTGTATCCTAGGCGAGCACTATGGAAAGCGAAGTGCTCATACCCCAAGTGAGCACCCCGGGAGGAAAGTACTACCACCCAGGCGAGCACCATGAACGAGCATTAAACTCGCCACCCAGGCAAGCTTCATGGATCAATCTATACGCATGGCAGCACTGTGGTCCAACCATGGCTTGATCTAGAGGAACCATAATGTTGTGGTTTATCTCTAGGTAAATGTGGACCCCTAGCGATGTCATGGGTGTAGTTGTGGGTCGATATCAACATAACGTGATCGGATACTCCCTACATGCCTACTTATAAATAACAATCATCATCACCTCTCACCCTCAATGTCTCGACTATTTCTTCACAACACAACATTGCTACTCTTATCTACTCTTGATTGTGCAAACCCATGGCAGCATCGTGGGTCACTAGTTCTCAGTTTTGGATGATGCTTTTAGGGAGCGAAAAGGAAGAGGAAAATAAGTGGTTACATTTTTTGTGTGGGAGCAAGACATGGAATAAGACAATCTTGTTTGTGAAAAAGCTCTCGATATAAACAAAAGCGACCTGATGAAAGAAAAAGAAGAAAATATACAGGTGAAAGGCATCAGCATGGGCGGGAGGTGAGCAGGAGTAAAGCTGCTTCTTTTGGCATGAAAATCAGTAAACATCCACCTTTAGGTCTATGCTTGGAGCCATAGCTTTCTTAAAAGGGAAAATGGAGAGTCTAAAACCATCAAATATGAAGATAGAAATGGAGGCTACTCAGATGAGAACAAAAGACTGAACTTAAAGAAGAAGTTGGCACACCTAATGTGAAAAGACCAAAACTATAATTCCTAATCGTTTGGGCAACAACAAAGAGAGGGGCACTTTTGGCCTAAAGCCGTCCCACCCAATGCATCTGAGATCGTATAAGAAAGAGTTGACACATTGATGTAAAAGAGAAACTCTTGTTGCAACCGCCTGGAAGAATCCCCATGTAACCGCCTTTTGATAAAAAAATTTCATTTTTTCTACCTCTCTCCATTTCATTCCCCTCACTCCTTCTCTATCAATTATGAACAGAAAGCAACATAAAAACTCTAGCTATTGTGATGCCAAAACTCCAGCTGCCTATCACTTTTCTTACCCCATTTTCTTTCTCTAAGCTTAGAGTCTCTCTCTCTCTCTCCAATGGGTCCTTTGCATTATATTCTAAGGTTTGGCACTATCACTGTTTGACGACGCAACAATTGTAAAGGAGGATGAAGACCGTAAAAAAGTACTGAAAAATATAGCATCTAAGAGAGAGAGAGAGAGTGCCTTCGCCCATTGTGGGAGAACCAGATTTGTTGTCATCATCGTTTGGTAGGAGCGAATCTGCACCGATGGTCGTTATTGTGGGTAGCTGAATTTGCATCAATGGTCATCGTCGTGGGTAGCTGAATCTATGTCTATCGTTGTCGCCGTGGGTTGAAACCGGTGATGTTTGTGCCTATCAAAAGTATAAAATCATGTGAAGTTTGCAGAGAAACCAGATCTTGTCGATCATTGAAAGAAACTCGCTTGCGGGTTGGAACAGAACAACATGACTACCCTGCAGAGCGTAGAAATGAAAATCAGGAAAGTTAGTATAAATGATGAAGAAAAAACTGGTAAACAACTTTTGCACAATTAATGAATGAAATAAATATATTTTATTATGTAGTTGGAAAATAATTATGCAACGGTTTTTATTTCTCCTCATGTATATGATAACCTAGTTGGAAAATAGCAATGATTGTCATTAATTATCTTATCCTTGTATGTATAAAGCTGAAGGCATCTAATTCAACTTAACAAGCCGCAATAAATAAGTTATACATGTTAGTATACGCATGAAAGACATTAACAAAAATATAAGAGCAAAATAAGTGGATGACACTCACCAAAGAAAATATAGTGGACATTTTCCCAACAACATGAGCAATTCTAAAGTCATCCCTAGCCCATGGCGATGCTTTGGGTCTCAACCAGTGTCGTCTGTAGTCCACAATAGTGGTCTAGAGCGGCAGTACGGTGTCCGTAAGTACATCAATAACAGTAAATAGAAAATAAATGCAGGAAATGTAAATAGAGAGAGATACCGATTTACGTGGTTTGGCCTAGGACCTACGTCCATGGCTTGTTTGGGGCAAATCCACTATAATGGGAGTATTTTACAGTCACTCATGGTTTCTCGTATCTCATAGTACAAATGAGGTCTGAATCCCTTTAACCCAGAGAAGCTAAAGACGGAGTTTCCCGTCTGGAGGTTAAAGAAGTCCTCTTTCTCCCTTCATTCGGTTGCCCCCCTTTCAGTTGATTTGATCTCTCTTATTGAGCCCTTGTCAATGGTAGGTGAAAAATTGGCTTTATGTCACTTCAAGTCGTCCATCCACCCTTTTTATCAGCTTGTCCTCTCATTGTCTTTTCCTTGTCCCTTCTTACTTCCTAATGATGAACCCTCCCTCATGGATTGGGCCTGGGATATTTATCCCCTTCAGTATGCTCGCGATTCTTAAGGTCAACTTGCTCAACAAGAAAGCCTTGAGAATCTTCAAGTCAAGCCATGATAGAGATAATCCCATAGAATCCTGTAGAACAAATAAATTATGAGGGTCGGTCCCTAGCTTTCTATTTGTTTGTGCAAAGCAATGAAGATCTCCGAGTGTCGAGCTCGGCTTGAAAAACTAGGTGGGAGATGACTGACTGCACTTGATACGAGCGCGGAGCTTGGCTTGGAGAACTAGGTAGGAGATGACTCGATCGCGCAAGTTGCGAGTGCATAGCTCGACTTTGGTGCGAATGTTTGTCTGATAAATGAACACTCGAATAGTTGCGTATGACCGTTTTGTTAGCAAAGTGTGTGTATTCTTGTGATCGTTTTTGTCATTGATGGCATTAGTGAACTTTTTGCCCCTTTATGTGAGTTGCTATTTGATGTTCTCATTTTGGTGTTAATGTTAGAGTTTGTTTGTAGTAACCCATATTTAAGTGGTCAGATAGTCCGTCGACCTGTTCCTGAAGTAACCTGTGTGAGGCAGTTGTGGAGCTTGGAAGCTCGTTCTCAAAGGTAACTCGTTGGCAACGGTTGTGGCACGAGTGTCATCACTCAGCATTTGCTGGAGAAGTCACTAGACAGGAGATGACTCGACCGCATTGAGATAAGGACAAATGAGACATTTAAGAGTGGTGTTCCCTTCGTTGTTCACTGGTACGAGCGCAGAGCATTAGCTTAGATAACCAGGTGAGAGATGTGCTCGGCCGCATTGGATGGCAAGGAGGGATGAGACATTTAGGGAAATGTGTTCCCTCCATTGTTCAACGGTGCGAGCGCGGAGCATCAAATTAGTTGCTTTGGCGGTAGATGTGCTTGATCGCATTGAGGGAAAGAGGGATGTGACACTTAGGAGAGATGTTCCCTCCGTTGTTCACCAAAGCGAGCGCAGAGCATCGACTTAGATGCTTTGTAGGTAGATGTGCTCAACCGCATTGAGGTGAAGAGAGGTGCTCCCTTCGTTGTTTGCTAGTGCGAGCGTGGCGCATCGACTTGGCTGCTTTGGTGAGAGATGTGCTTAATTGTATTAAGAGGTTTTCGCCAAAAACCAAACAGGTTAGTGTAGATAATCTAAAAGTTTGAGATTTGCAAACCTAAGTTGTTATGCTAATGTGTCGAGTTCGGTGGCATCTATGGAATGAGTTGCGATGGGAGGAGCTAGAGCCAGCTTCCAGTGGTGAGCGGCCCTTCATGGAGAGGAAAACGGGAGCAAACTTAATTTCTTCAATTAGATATCACTGTGGGAGCTGGATGTGCCCATTGACTCATGGTCGGTGGCGCACGTTGCATTCTCCATGTAATCTGCCGTAGAGGGGGCTTGCTACGTGATAGTGGGCTTGTTATAGACTATGTTGAGTAAACTGTAGCCGAGCGACTTGGTTGAGCAATGGAGGATGGCTAAGCAACTTTTGTGTCCAGGCAAATCTTTCTTACATGGTTGGGCATCTCTCTGTAGGTCACTGCACGAGATAGGGTTGGCAAAAGGTTGCCTGTCATGTGGTTTGGTAGGTACTATGCCTGCCATGTGTGGTCATTGGATGCACGGTGACTTGCGCCCTTGAGCCCTTGAGTGCGTTGCCCAAGGTGGCGAGGAACACCGCTTGGTGAGGAACACCACGGGGCAAGGAACATGCCACTCAGTGAGGAATACCACGGGGTGAGGAACATGCCACTCGGTGAGTAACACCATCGGGTGAGGAACATTCCACTTGGTGAGGAGGAATGTCGCGTAGGGGTGTTGACAAAGATGCCACAAACGGGTTCAAGAAGAGGTTGGGGCCATGGAGCTCATGGTCGAAAAACACCCCATTGGGGACATCAATCATCGGCAGTTTTGGTGGTGGTCAGTAATGGTCCCACCAACTCACTGTTGCCCGCCATGTGACTACTCAGGGTGCACAGTATCGTGCACCCACCGCATGAACTATGGACTACCCTCTAAGAGGCGGCAGAAGATGCTGGCAATCAATGTGGCGGCCATCAACACCTTTCTTGGGCCCATGGTTGGTGGGCAAGGTGGCCTCAGCCACATGCATGTCTCATGCACACAGTTTGTGTGGTGGGCGTCGCCTCCATGGTCGGTGACCACTTTGGCGGCGACAAAAGTCAACAGTACCTCTATCGGTGGTGGGGGAGGACCTTTTTGTGTGCACGATTGTGTGCACCCATTACATATGACACTGTGCTTGCCATGCCATGCATGAGTTTCTTTTGGTGTAGCACCCACACTTGAGGTAGGTGGGCGGGCCAGCCAAGTTGTGAGTGCTCGCATCCTAAACCTACCAAAAATAAAAGGTAGGAAATGGATCTAGGGTCAGACCTTAAAATAATTGAACTAAGAAAGAACCGAATGAAAAAGACTACTAATAAAGATACTCCAAAAGAGTTAATATGAGATGAAATATGGTTGAATGACGATAAATATTCTGTGAAAAGGTAAATCCAAATGTAGGATTGAACAAAGGGATATGATCCATAGGATTGAGTCTAGCGTTATTCGAGAAATTTGATATCATGAAAGAAATGAAAAAATAATTGAAATTGAAATGGAGAAGAGAAGGGGGATGAAGGAGAGAGTGAAAGTTTAAGGCCCACATCTTTATTATTCTCAATTGTGATTGAATACAAAGTATCAATCCCTATTTATAAAAACATTACATAGAGATAAAATAAAGTAAATATCTTAATCATTATGAAATCAAATCCCTATATTTGATGAAAATCAAATATATTGATTAGGATAACAATCAAATAAAATTCTTAATTTGATATTTGGGATAAGTGGTTATTTAACATGATATCAAATAAGTGATTTTGAGTTCTAACCTAGATTATGTACTTCACCTATTATTTAAATATTTCACATGTTAGGCTCATTATTAAAGGGTTTGACCAACACGTGAAGGTAAATGTTAAGATATTATTTAAACAAGAGAAGTGCTAGATACACAAAGGAGTCTCACATAAGTAAAATTTTAAATTGACGTGGCATGATCTGATATGTCAGATCTAATTTATAGTTGGTTTATGAATTTACTTTTGTAGAATCTTTTTGTAGATGAAACATTTCTCTTTAAACAATTAAATTTATATTTTCTTATCAGCTTAAACTTTTAGGACAATTGGTGATTTAACATAATATTAATATATAATGGTCTACATAGAATCAATTGCTAAGCATCGAACGTAGGTCACAATCCTGTAGGGTTGGGCTATGAGTGGAAGTAGGCAGGACTTTCATGATGATTTGATCCACAAAGCCTATTATTTAACTAATTATTATTTTTTTAAATATTAAGTTCATGGGGGAGTCTCCTATCTGAGCCTTTCAAGAGAGAATAGGGGTGGTTTCTTCAGTCTTTGTGTCATAGCAGAGGTGGTTGGTTTCTTATGGAGAATTTACAGGAATTGTGGGGGAACCTCAGATTGAGTGAAGATGAAGATGTCGCCATTGAGATTGAGGGTGCAGCAATTCCTGAGGTTCAACTGAAAGAGGATAGGAGTTTGATAAGCAAGATTTGGTCTGAACGTCAAGTCGGGAATAATATAGTGGAGTCAATGATGGCAAAAGTTTGGCGTTTAAGCAAGCAAGCGAATTCAATGAAGTAGGGAAAAACGTGTTTATCATTACTTTTACAAACCATGCAGATAAACATAGAGTGGAGAATGGCAAACCCTAGTTTTTTGACGGTTTTACTCCTCTAAATGACATGAAGTTTGACACAGCGACTCTATTGGTGCAATTCCACAATTTGCCACTGATAGGGATAAGTCGGGAATGTGGAAAAAATTTGGGAAGTACATTAGGGACTGTGGAAGGTGTGGAAGTTGATGAAGATGATGAGGGGTGGGGCGGCTTTCTGAGGGTCAAAGTATGCTAGATTTGAACAAGCTGCTCATGAGAAGAAGACGATTACTTTACAAGGCATGAAGACATGGGTTCCATTGCAATACGAAAAGCTACTGAGGTTCTGTTTTCTGTGTGGATGAATCATACATGATGGTGTGAATTGTCAACAATGGTCTCATCTAATGAAGCTCAGAAGCAATTTGGAACTTGGCTCCATGCAGAACCAGGAGGTAGAAGAAACCGTGAGTACCAAAAAGGGAATTTCAATATGATGGCTAAGGGTAGACAATCAGAGATAGACAAGAATGCGGCGGCGAAGGGTGGTGCTGTAATCATTGAGACTCTGGTGAGTAACGTACGTCAGACTTCAATTCACAATAATGATGGATATGAGAGTTTAGGTAGATGCTCGGGGTGATAACGAGGGTGATATGCATCATAAAGGAAAGACAATAATGAAGGTCTCTGGAGAAGGAATCTACATACAAGGAAAGAATCAATCAATAACGGCTATAAGGGAGGATTTTACTAATCCTGATTTTCTTAATATAGACCAAGGGATACAGAAGATAACTATGGCTCACAAGGAAAGTGAAGGGGGGCACTGAGGGCCAACAAAGTTTTGGGTTTTCTATGGGCAATCTAGTCCATGAAACACAGGCCCATCAACTTTCCAAACTCGGGCAAGGGAGACAAATGCGCAGTACATGGAAAAAATGAGCTAGAGCACCAGGCAATAGTTATGTTTCCCAACTAGAAAGTTCAAGTAAGAAACGTGCTATGGAGGAAGATAATTATTTCACCTTAAAACAATTTGGTACTAAAAAGGGAAAAGCTCTCTTAGAGTATCATGTGGCTGTTATTGGTGATAATGCAGAGAAGATTGAGAGGGAGGGTAATAAATTTTTGGGATCGGCAGAGGCTGTTTACCAGCCCTGTTGGAATCAATGATTTTCTTAAACTGGAATTCTCGTGGGCTTGGGAACCCACAGAAAATTTATGTCCTATGTGACTTAGTCAAAAAGGAAGTTCCTAAGGTCATGTTCCTGCAAGAAACAAGACTTCATGCTAAAGTTATGGAGAAGTTAAAGTTTAGAATGGGTTTTAAAAATTGTTTGGCACTGAACAGTGAGGGAAGAAGTGGTGGCATTGCTCTTTTCTGGAAAAAGAACATTCGTGTTGATACATTGAATTTTTCTATGTCTCATATACATGCTCAAGTTAAAGGGGAAGATGGAGAAGTGGAACTTTGGTTTCTTACTGGTCTATATGGTCAGCCTGATACCAATAGGCGACATGAATCATGGGCTCTTATAGATCTCTTAAAGTGCCAAGTGATCAAGGTTGGTTACTGATGGGGGACTTTAATGAAATTCTAAGTAATAATGAAAAATGCGGAGGGAGAACTAGATCAGATAGACAAATGCAGGCTCTTAGAGATGTTGTGGAGGAGTGTGAACTGAATGATTTGGGATTTAGTGGCCATTCACTTGGTGTAATAAGAGGGAGCCAGATCAATGTATTAGTGAGAGATTGGACATATTTTTTGCAAATTTAAAATGGCACTCTTTATCCTATGGTAGGTGTACTTCATGGAGTAGTTGCTCATTCTGATCATGTGCCTATTATATTGAAGATACAAGATGATATGAAACAGAAGATAGGGAGAAGACTATTTAGATTTGAGGCAATGTGGGTGGATGCAACAGATTGTAAAAAAGTTATTGAAGAGGCTTGAAAGGGTGTTATGGGTACCAAAGAGATGAGCACTGTGATGAGAAAAATTCAGAGATGTGAAGAGAAGCTGGAAGTGTGGAATAAGAGTAGTTTTGGTCATGTGTAGAAGAATTTAAATAAGGCTAAGTTGAAGCTCCAGTCACTCCATAATTCAGATCCATTATGTCACAATTGGAAAGATCTTCGGGAAGCTAGAGTAGAGGTGCATAAGTGATAAGAAAAATGAGAAATTATGTGGAGGCAAAGATCAAAGGCACTGTGGTTGGCAGAAAGGGACAAAAATACCAAGTTTAACAACAAAGAAACACAAAGAAAGAAAACGAACTTGATTAAAGGTGTTAGAGATTCAGAAGGGAGGTGGCAAGTGTAGGAAATGAGGGATGCTATAATTCTTAATTATTTCAAAACTCTCTTCAAGGCTTCTGATGAGACAAGTAATATGGACTTCTTAGAAGGGCTTGCAGGAAGACTTGCTACAGATATGCAAGAAAGACTTGACCAGGTGTTTACAACAGAAGAGATTAAAGTGGCTCTGAAAGAGATGAATCCTACAAAAGCCCTAGGGCTTGTAGTGGGAAAAGATGTTTCAGATGCAGTTTTACAACCTCTTAACAGTGGTCAGTTTCCTATTAAATTAAATCACACTTATATTACTTTGATTCCCAAAAAGAAGAAGCCTGAATTTGTTTTTGATTATAGGCCAATAAGCCTTTGTAATGTTATTTACAAGTTGGTTTCCAAGATACTTGCAAACAAACTCAATTGCATCTTACCAGGCTTGATTTCCCTTTCACAAGGTGCTTTTATGCCTGGAAGAATGATCACTGATAATGTTTTGGTTGCCTATGAGTTGATCCATTTTCTGAGGAGAAAAATAGATGGGAAGAAAGGTTTCATGTCATTGAAGCCAGATATGAGTAAGGCATAAGACAAAATAGAGTGGGACTTTCTTGAGAGAGTGATGATTAAGATTGAGTTTGGAAAGAAATGGTTGAGGATGGTGATGCAGTGTGTAAAGTCAGTGTCCTTTTCAATATTGGTGAATGGTGAGCCTAAGGGACCTTTATATCCAACTCGAGGGCTAAGATAAAGGGATCCTATCTCCCCATACCTCTTTCTCTTATGCACTGAGGGTTTGATCTCACTCCTTAATCAAGCTGAGAGGCACAACCAGATTGATGGGATTCGTGTTTGTAAGGGAGCACCAAAGCTAAACTACTTATTATCTGCATATGACAGTGTGCTATTTTGTAGGGCCAATTTGCAGACCAACTTGAATATTATTCATCAACTGGAGATTTTTGAAAAAGCCTCTGGATAGAAAGTAAATCGAGATAAGACCTCCATGGTGTTTAGCAAGAATGTTCCTACCAGCTAACAAGCGGAGATAATGCAATTTTGGGGAGTCACCTATGATTGGTACTCAGTACAGGGAAATACCAAGCATTTTCTGAACTGAAGAACAAAGTATGGAATAAACTCCAAAGTTGGAAGGAGAAGTTGTTATCTCAAGGGAGTAAGGAAATTCTTATTAAGGTAGTGACACTTTCTATCCCAACTTACATAATGAGCCGCTTTAAACTTCTTGCTTCATTATGTTCTAAGTTGGAAAATATGATGGCTAAATTTTGGTGGGTCAAAAGGAGGAATGGAATAAGATAAGGTGGGTGAGTTGGAAAAATATGTGTGAATCTAAATAAAATGGAGGGATGGATTTTAAAAAATTATAGATTTTCAACTTGGCTCTCTTAGCAAAGCAGAGATGGAGGATTTTAAAAGATGAGACTACACTGCTATACAAAATTTTTAAGGCTAGGTATTTCCCAAATACTAGCTTCAGTGATTCTACATTAGGTGTAGCCCCTTCTTATGCTTGGAGAGGCATATGGGAGGCATATGGGAGGCTAAGAACAGTATGTTGCAAGGGTGCAGATGGAGAGTGGGGGATGGGAAATCAATCAATATTTGGACATATTTTTTGCTGCCAAATCATAGACTGATGCCAGCTCCAGCTATTGTAACTACAACATAGATGAATTCAACAGTAGCAACTCTAATTGATGAAAATACAAAATGGTGGGGTATTGAGAAAGTTGAAGAATCTTACCACTTAGAGAGGCAACTGAGGTGCTCAATATGATGCTGACTTCAGATATTAGACTAGATAGTCTTGTATGGGAGCATGATAAGAGTGGGGCTTTTATTGGGAAGAGTGCATATCGTTTTTTTCAATCCCTTGGCCATGTTAGGCAGTCTGGTGAGGCTTCAAATGCTGAAGAGTAGATGAATGTATGGAAGATGAATGTACCAAATAGAGCGAAAGTGTTTGCTTGGAGGGTGTGCAAAAATGGACTCCCAACACTTCAAAATTTAAGGAATAGAAAGGTATTCGAGGAAGCAAAATGTCAATGGTGTAATGAGGAGGAGGAGGATGCGAGCCATGCACTTGTTTATTATCCCTTTATCAAGGATTGCTGGTATAACCATTCCAGTTTCTTAAAAGAAATTGGTGTCTGGATGGATTTTGTTCAAATTGCATTATTTGCGTTGAGTAGAGGAAATATTGGGGAGATAGAGAAGTTGTTTATGATGGCTTGGGGTATGTGGTATAGGAGAAACCAAAAACTTTATGAAGATAATGTTCTTTCACCTTAGCAGCTTGTTGATCATGCATTATCATTACATCGGGAGCATAAAACTGCTACAGAAGAACAAAAAAAAGGGATGAAAGCTCGTTGTTGTTGGCTGCCACTATTTGCAGAGGTTCTGATTGAATATAGATGGAGCTCTTTTCCATGATCAATGCAGATCCGGTGTGGGGATGGTTTTAAGAGATGAACATGGGAATGTTATTTTCTCTACTGGCAAACTAGAATATGAAATGCAGGATCCTATAGAAATTGAACTTATTGCTATTCTGTGAGGTTTACATATGTGCATTCCCTTGGGTATAGTTGAGCTGCAAGTAGAGAGTGACTCACTTCTTGTGGTGCAGGAATTGACTAGAGATGACACCCCCAATATCCCTATGGGGAAATCTGGCTTATGAGATCAAGAATATGATGAAAATGCTTCCTAAGTGTACTGTCCAACACAAAGGGCATATGGTTAATGAAGCAGCCCATAATTTGGCAAGATTTGCGTGGAATCTAGAGGATTTGATAATTTGGTGGGATTATTTTCCTGATTGTATTTCACAAATCATTTGGTTTGATTCTATGATGTAATTGCTTTGATGATGAATAAAACAATTTCCTTGTTATAAATAAAAAATAAAAAATCTTTGGATAATTTTTTTTTTACTACTACTTTATTATTTAACTATTTTTTTCTTGAATTTGGATTAAAAATATCAGAACATGACATTCTTGTATAATTTAGAAGAAAATAAATTCAATTAACTAACGTAATTACGTAAATTAATTAAAAATAAATGTAATTTTATAAAATTTAAGTCATTTCAATAATATAATTGGAGTTCCATTGGACCTTATAAAAAGTAAAAAACTTATTATTCCCAAGTAATGTAGGATCTCATACATCACATACTCTTATCCTTATCATATGAGGTGTCACAATCTTCCTCCCTTAAATTTCCGACATCCTCGTTAGGACAATTAATCGTAGGTGGCAAGGCTCAAGTTCCGCATTTCTAGTTGAAATAGGCTTTGATACCATTTGTAACACCTCAATGGAAGGCCTAAACCGCATGACCTATATTTCAAAAGAACTAATCAATGATACAATTGGAACTTAATTGAAACCTTATAAAGAACAAGAACTTCTATTTCCCAAGCAATGTAGGATTTCTTACACCATATATCCTTATCTTTATCATATATGGTGTATGAGTCAATTTTTATAAAATTAAATTTATTTTAAATTAATTTATATGATTACGTTAGTTGATTGAATTTATTTTCTTTTGAATTATGTAAGAAGATTATATTCTGATATTTTTAATCCAGATTCAAAAAATAAAAATGAAAAAAAAAACTATATAGTAAAACAATAATAAAGAAAATGCAAGGCTAAGGTATCATCCTTAGTTGCTTAAGATCTCGTTTGGATACAGAGTTGATCTTAACTCATCTCATCTAATCATTATAATTTTTTTAAATTTACACACAAAATATAATAAATAATTTAACTTTTTTAAATTTAAAAATAATAATAATATTAAAAAATAAAATTTAATAATATTTTATTTAACTTTTAACTTTTATTTTAACTCATTTCATCTTAACTCAATATGCATAATCCATTAAGAAGACACGGAAAGAAAATAAATATTCTGAACGTTTAGCATAATTTTTAAAAAATTTTAATAGTACGATTAAGGAGTAATAACGAAGAATTAAAAGCATCAACCAATACTAACCCAACCGCCAAGTAAACGGGACCCACCTCTATATGCGCGCTCTCGTGCACAAAAGTTGCCCAGCGACAGGGCCCTAGTGCTGATTTTATGACTCGCTTAACTCGCCTGCTTTCCCCAATCAACTCGGCCGGGTCACTCACTTCCTCATCCTCCTTCAGCTTCACCACTAGAGTCTGGGACACTGTTTCTGTCCGTCGTGCCAGCTCGTATACCCAAAATTACTTCTCAGCCATTGCCCCCGGCAGCCGGAAACCCCACTCTCCCCATCCGCCCATGGACCCCCACGCGCCCCCAGCCGAAGGCGAGGACTTCGTCCACATCGACAACCCTGTCGCTGACGATAACTTGAGCGAGAGCATCGTTAATGTCGAGGAGCCGCCGCCGAGAGATGATGATGCGTGTGACGGGGACGTTTCCGCAAGTAACGAAGCCGATTCCTCGGAGCAGAGGAAGATACTTCCAGAGGAGCTCTCGAGAAGCGTGCTGGTTCTTTCTTGCGATTCTGCCGCCGAGGGTGGTGTCTGCGACGTCTACCTGGTTGGCACCGCTCACGTGTCTCAGGTAATTCATTGCTTGGTTCTTAGCTAAATTTTTTTTTTTTTTTGTCTCTGTTTAGCGGGGGAGAGAATTCTTAATTGGTCTCTGTTTGGTTGTTGAGAAAAATCTAAATACTCTTGAGCGTTGGATAAAACTTCTAACGATTGGATCACCGCATCTGTGAAATCTTGTTAGCTTAATACATTGCCTTCCTGAGCATTAAGATTGCCTTCTTTTTTTTTTTTGTTAAGAGTTTGATTGTTTTCGGCAGTTATTTATATACAAAATGTGTACGAGAGTGTGTAATATTACCCTTATATTGGCATGTGTACGTTTGAAAGCGGCAGAGAGGAAATAATAGTCTCGATGCCAAAAAAGATCCAAGAGATGAATAACCTGATGAGGGATCTCTTTCTTTAGATTTACTCTAAAGGACTAGATGGTGTAATGGTGAAATTGGGAAAGTACAATTATCCAGTACTGACCTAACTGTACCGTGGAAGAATCAAAATGTAATTTTTGCCTTCAATTGGAGTAGAAACTTGCATATAAAATTACGGAGGGGTGAGTTGTATAAATAAGATCCATGGTGGTTTTTTACAAATATAAAGATTTGATAGCTATGCTGAGTTTTCCTTGTGTGGGTTGCAGGAATCATGCAAAGAAGTACAAGCTGTAATCAGTTTTATGAAACCACAGGTTCTTTCTCTATTAAAACTCATAAAAGCACTACATTGATGGATGGTTCATTTTGCAGGTTAGCTGCCTGCATTAGTATTGTTTTGTGGACTTGAGATATTAAAAATTTGGTTTGAAGTTGACGTACATCTCCAAATGTGTTTGTTGACTACAGGTTGTTTTCTTAGAACTATGCTCGAGCCGTGTGGCAGTACTTACCCCTCAGAATATAAAGGTCTGTGTCTTCAATGTTTTTGCGTATTTCTTGTGTAGTTTTCTAGAACTCCTTTCGTAATTGTAGATTTGACTTCCACTTGCTCTCTGACTGTCCCTGTCTCTCTCATCATACTCCGGCCCCATACTAAGTATTGAGTAACAATATTTAGATTGCTCTTGTAATACCTTTCTCAATCATTCTTGTGGTGCATTTTTTTTATAGGTTTCTGCTATTTCTGAACCAAAGTAAGTAGCAAGTGGTTTTTAGTATTTTTTTTCCTCATAATTTCGGTTTTTCCATTAGTTAGAAAGAGTTTGCATGTGTGCACATTTTATCTAATTGTGCTTGCTTGGAAATGATCACATTTGGGCTCTTTTGCCCTGATTACATTTCTATTTGTCATGTGCATATTGTTAAATCATTATATTATTAAGATTTGTTTTAAAAAAATTCAGGTGGAGTATCTCAAGAGACAGCATTGTAATTATATGTTGGCTGTTAATAATTTTGTTCAATAGTCTTTTCTTTTTCTCTGTTTTTGCTACTCGGGCAAATTCTAGGCTTCAGTATTCATCGTCCAGGATTGTACATCTGCATGTACTAATTGTTGCTTCTTCAGGTACCAACCATGGGAGAAATGGTAGACATGTGGAAGAAAAAGCACAACATATTCGGAATACTTTACAGCTGGTTTCTTGCCAAGGCGCGTTTCTTTTTCTTAATTTGCATCTCTGCTAAACATAAAAAATCTGCCACAATGTGTTTGCACTCTCTCTTTAATAGTATGTTTTGCAAATTTGCTCTCTCTGCCATAATTTCTTTAATAGGATGTTTTGCAAATTTTCATATTTTTCTCTAATCTTTTTTAACTATTCTGTAGTAGGTTGCCAGTAAGCTAGAGGTTTTCCCTGGTTCTGAGTTTCGTGTGGCATATGAAGAAGCAATGAAATATGGGGGCAGGGTGATTCTGGGGGACCGTCCTGTACAGGTAAGATATTTTTTGCTTTGGGAGTTATTGATTGGAATTGGTCCATGGATCATCTGTCTGCTTCAACCGCCCTACACCATCCCTACCTTCCTCTTATTTTGGTGTATCTGATTATATAAACCGGACTTCCAAACTCTACCTCATCCATTCTGATTGCCAAGAATGTATCTAATCTCTCTATCTGGAAAGGATTATCTTTAATCTAATGCACTTTCATGTCAAAGCTTGTTGGCACATTCCTATTTTTTATCTTCAAGTTAAGGACTACCTTAGTATGACTGGGAATTTTACTGAAGCAGATTACATTGCGGAGGACTTGGGCAAAAATGCCATTGTGGCATAAGATAAAACTACTCTACTCCTTACTTTTTCAAGCAGTATTTTTACCAAGCCCTGAGGATCTGAATAGAATGGTAGGTTCTGTTATATTCATTTTGTAATTGACATTTGTAGTTTTCATGTATTCATATTCTATTGCAGTTTGTAGGAGTACCAAAGGAGATCTACCTATATGAATCTAGTAAAGGGACATTCATTTTATGTTGCTGATTTATATATTTCTCTTTCGCATCTCCAGCTAAAGGAAATGGATGATGTTGACATGCTGACTCTTGTGATTCAAGAAATGAGCAAGGAGTTCCCTACTCTAATGGAGACCCTTGTACATGAGCGAGATCAGTTAGCATCCTTTTCCTTCATATTTATGTCATGACCTGTAGTCTTTTTATGTCAAAAGATAATATCATATCACAAGTTGTTTTTGTCGTAGTTAGACTTTATAAGACAGAACAAAGAAATCAAAGCCATCTTGAAATAACTTTGTTGAAGGGGCTTCATGATAGGTGTATCTTTGGAGCTGGGTGCTTAGGTAACATATAGCTTGAGATATCATACATTTTGTTCTGAAACAAAAGATATCATGCATTTTGTTGTTCACAGCTGTTGATTGGCAAATCTGCAGTTTACACTGATTCAGAAACCTCATGCCTATTATCTTTCTCCTTTTTTTCCTTTTCTATAGGGGCTTAGCTTTTTTTTTTTTTTTTTTTTTGATCCGGTATTTGTTATGGTTACAGTACTGGAAAGAGATATCATACTACAAATAGTATAAAAGAATGGTCGGAATGATTTTTTTTCCAGATAACTGGTACTATGTTCAGTTATTGGAAGTGGCTTGTTGATCTAGGATCACTTGGAACAAGGTTTGATGGGGTTGGGTAGATCTCAGGTTTGAACCTTACTGAACTTAAAAAAAGGAATTCTGGGAGTTCGTTTCTCATAAGATGGACAAATCTTAGTTTCAACTTTTTTGTCCTTTTAATACTATTCCCCACTTCTTATCCAGTGATGGTCCAACTTTAACAGGGCATTGTGACCCTGGTCTTGATATGTCCTACCCTTCGGTTCTTTTGAAAGTTTTTTGTTTTAATTGATTTTTCATGAACTGGCTGCTTTCAAGACTGAAACCAGGCATTTGTGCTTGTTGCCCAGTACTATTTTTTACTCGGAACCCCAAGGGGTTGGCCCAAGTGGTAAATGCCTTGGTCTTGGGGTATCACTCCCTTCAAGGTCCAAGGTTCAACACGGCATGGGTGCAAACAATTCTTTGGGGCCACATCCCCTTGTGAAAAGCCATCTATTTAACCAGTTCTGTGTAGGGAAACTTCCGAGGGTGTGGTGTATAGGACTGGGGATTACTGTGCAGGGGTGGATCTGAAGGGCCCTGCCTTGGAGAGGTTCCTTGACAAAAAAAAAAAAAAAAAAAAAAAAAAAACTCAGTAAAAAAAAGTAGAAAACTGGAGTCTAAGCATGAGTTATTATTTATCACCAAGCTTTTTTGTGCTGGGAGGTTCTCTTTAAAGAAAAATTAAGGTCTTTAATTTACTTATTCTGCCCAACTTGTCTACTGTCTATGTTATCAATATACATCCGGTCTTAGATCAAGTTTTTTTTGTCGTGTGACTAGATGAAGTCAACTACTGCTTTTCATTAATAGTGATATTCCCACCAGTTTGTGTGGGGGCATTGTGAGGAATGCTTATATAATTGGGAGCATATGCCCGGAGTGACATTGGCTTCTTATTTATTTATTTATTTTTTCCTCACTTCACCTGTTCTCTTTTCCTTGTCATTGGTTTTGGATCCAGTTGTCACTCCAGCTAGCTGAAACCATTGGAACCATAGTTCAAAAAGCCTATAAACTAAAATTGAACCATAGTTAATTTTTTTTTTTTATAGGTAAAAAGTAATCCCATATATGATAAAAATATGCTCCCATATATGCATTCCATCAAATATGCTCTGAGAGTGTAGGATAAGAATCAAACTTCGAATTAACAAACAATAAAACATAATCTCTGTTTAATATCATGTGATGATTTTCATTTGGATGCACTAATGCATCTTCCTGTGGTTTCGATGATAAGTTCGTTCCTCCAGCAAGCATGCAATTGGTTGAATGATCACTATTCATGGATAGATTATGATCGATGGACACTTCTGGCTCGAAGAAAATGTTTCGGTAAAGAGCACTTTGTGCACATCCAGTAATCAATGCCTAGAATTGATTGAGAACAGTGGACACTATTGGCTCAAAGAAAATACTTTGTGAAGGAAGACCTTGGACACATTTTCTTTTTATGCAAATATTTGCTGTATATGGTGTAATGAAACTGAGATTAGTGCTATTAGGTATGCCTATCATACAAAACTTATAGGTTGCGAAAGGCAGTAGTGAGAGTTTCCAATCAAAAGTATCTGGATGGTGTAGAATTAGATTGGTAAAAACGATTCGTGCATGCGTTTATGGAAATACATGGCTTTGCTGCATTTGTTTTTTATAAGATTAATATTCAATAAACTCTCTAAGGTCACTTCCTTTCTTTGGTGAACACTTTGTATCTCAAGGTACATGTCATCGACATTACTAAGAATTGCTAGTGAGCATAGTTCAGTTGTAGCAGTTGTTGGGAAGGGACATCTGCAAGGAATCAAGAAGAATTGGAAGCAGCCTGTTGGGGTTGGTCACTTTATTTTTTTCCTTTTGAGAATTTCTTTCACATTAATATATCCCTAAAATGAGTCAATATGCCTTTGAGTTCACGTTGGATACGTTTATAGAGAGACCATTCGGTTGGTTTCCCCATTTATATATCTTTCATCCTTGAGGTCACCATATTGTTATCTAAATTACAGTCTGTTTTACCAAAAATGTTGTGTTCTCTCTTAGGGTCCCTTTTTTCCCTTGCATGGTATGTTTTAGGTTAATTTAGACACAGTGCTTTATACTTCTGGATTCGATATTTCATCAACTTGCAAAAATATCTATCCACTTTTTTGCAGGTGAAGGATCTGATGACGATGCCTTCTCAAAAATCAGCTATATCTACAGCGAAAATCCTCACATCTCTTGGAGTTGCAGTTGCTGGGGTGGGCATAATTTCGGGCATCTATCTTATGATCAAGAAATAGTTACACCAACCAGTGGTGCTTCCTTGCAAAATATGGTTGGAAGTGGGAAATTGCCTGGGAAATGTGGAAGGCTAAAGTTTGTGGCTGGAAATAATATTCATAAATTGAAGTTCACTTTACTTCGTTAGGGTGATCTCACTCTCTTCCATGCGAACTTCGGCGGGGAAAATTGTCTTGATGACATGGCTATAGTAACTTTTTTTTTTTGTTAATTTCGCAGCCCAAACTCTTCCAAAATGTTAAGTTCTTTCTATTGTGACACGAAATAAGACGCATAATATATGCCTCCAAGGGATCTATGCTCTTGTAAGTAATTAATTCAAGGTGTTTGGTACCTAGGAAAGAAGAAAAGAAAAAGGTGTTTGGCAACTTTGATATTGGTTGCTTTTCAAGGAACTGATCTTATTTTCTGAATTCAGTAGATTAGTAGGTGAGTGACTGAATTAATCCTCATTGACTGTATGGGATTAGTAAGAGCATCCTAGCTATTGGGTTAGGCAAAGTTAAATTTTAGCTAATATTACATGGTTTACCTTTTGCATATTCTATTAAAAACATATTCCTAAATTAGATTATCTATCTGCTCTCTATATAATAATAAAATATTATTAATTTAATATTTTTGATCTAATTTATTTTTATCATATTTTACAATTCTATTGATTATATGTTAATTAATAATCATAGTATAATTACATTATTGTTTATATAACCATATTTTCAATAAATACTACAAATTTTTTATTAAATTCCCCTAAAATGCCATATGCCAAATTTGGGTAAAGCTTTTATTATTATTAATAATTAAAAATTCCTCTTTTTTTTTTAATTATTATTAGAATTAATTAGATTAAACCAATTTATCACAAGAACCTCTCGTGTTCTTGCAAATACTCTCGTGTTCTTGCAAATAAAATAAATAAGCTAACATTTATTGGTCAATAAAATAAATAACGCAAAATCAATGAAACAGAAACAAGCGAAATCCCAAACACAAGGAAATGAGCAAATGAGCAAATGAGTATTGAGTTGGGATAAAATAATAATAAAAAATTAAAATGACTGGGCTGGGGGGTTCTCCAAATATGTTGAATCAAGTTATTATTTTTTTTTTTTAAAAGGAAAAACTCTTATACCATTCCATTATAACAAAAATGAGATATAAGGAGGAGCATTCTCTAAAGTTACAATCATATCTGAAACGGAAAGAGCATCTGTTGCTAATAAGTGAGCTATAAAGTTGTCATTTCTTCTAACATGAGAAACTTTTCACTTAGCAAAATTTTTCGTCCACTGTTTTGCTTCACACAAACATATTAGCACTACTCCAACCTTTCTTATCACCATGTAATGCATTGATTACTGGCAACAAGTCCCCTCAATAATAGCCTGTCTGAGGCCTAGATCCAAACCAAACTTAATAGTTTGAAGAGCTCCAAACGTCTCAATCAGTAGAGGGTCTGGAATTAATTATTTTCCTAGCCTCATGGTAGCAATTATTTGTCCTTCACAACCACACCAACTCCAATCAGACCATGAATTTTATCAACAGATCCATCCCAATTCAACTTGAACCAATTTGAAGGAGGGGCCTTCCATTCTTCAGCTGATGTGCGTAATTGTCTAACTCTGTTGCCGCTCTTAAGGTCCTTCCCAGCTAGCATGTCAAGAATGACTCTAGCTTCCTTCACAATAGAGTTAGGATGTGAAAACTCATTGTTGAAAATGAAACACTTCCTTTTCCACCAAATCTTCCTTGCCACCATCACAAACTCTTGAAGAATCTAATTGTCCATAGAACTTGTTAGTGCTTCAAAAAGCTGCAACATATAGGATTGAGGCAAGTAGCATCTCTGCAATCTTTTAGAACACTGGCTCCAGACATCCCTAGTAGACTCACACCTCTATATAGCATGTATCACATTCTCTTATTCCATACAATAGATAGGACATAATGGGTGATCAACTACTTTTTTTTTTTTTTTTAAATAAATTGGACTGGGTAGGAAGAGTCTCCAGATAGGCCCTCCACAAGAAAATCTTGTCTCCAGGTTGCACATTGAGTTGCCAAATTTTCTTCTATACTTCTTTAAAATGGTTACTACTTGAAGCCTGTTCCTTTTCTGCCAATTCCCTTGATTTCTCCATGTGGCACACACTCTTGACAGAGAAGCAACCATTTTTTTAGCCTTGCCAAATAATTCTATTCCTGCTCTTCAGAGTACTAATTGGAGTTTTCAATATAATATTAGCTTCCCTCTGCTAAAAAATCTCCTACACCAAATCAGGCTTCCATTGCTTAGAATTAGGCTTAATCAAATCTGCCACTGTGGCTTTGCTGTCCAGCCCCTGACAGGGCTTAGCACCTTACAAGGATTAGAATGATCTAGCCATTTATCTTGCCAGATATGGATATCACTCTAGTACCAATCCTCCAAAAAGAACCTGCTTCCACTATATGCCTAGCTGCAAGAAAGCTTTTCCACACATGATGGTTTAGAGCCCAATTTTGTTCTCTAAAATGTGGAGTCGTTATAGTATTTGGCTTTCATCACCTTAGCTGCAAGAGAATCAGGTTCTTGGATCAACCTCCAACACTGCTTAGCAAGCATTGCTTTGTTAAAGCACTCGAGGTCCCTAAAACCCATGCCCCCAACAAATTTTGCCTTCCCCATCAATTTCCATGGTACCCAATAAATTTTATGCTCTTTTTTTTGCTGTCCCCGTAAAAATTCTGGATTACACTATTAATAGATTTCAACAAGTAGTTAGGCAGCTTAAAAACACTCATAGTGTAGGTGGGGAGAGCTTGAACCATAGCTTTTATATATATTTCCTTCCCTGCTTGAGATAACATTTTAACTCTTTGATTACTAAGCCTCATTCTGATATTATCCAAGATTCCTTTTAAGGACTTGCTTCAATTCCTTCCCACTATAGATGGAAACCTAAGATATTTTTCATATGAGATGGCAGCCCTCATCCCAGCAATAGATAGGATGTAATTTTGAGTAACTTTGGTTGTATTTCTGCTAAAAATAATAGAGCTCTTCTCAGGATTTAATCTTTATCCTAAAGCTGTCTCATACACTCTCAAAAGATTAAACAACCTTCCCTATTCAACAGAATTAACCTTACAAAATAAAAGGCTATTATCCGCAAAGAAAATATGAGAGATTCTAAGTTGACCTCTTGCAACCGGAACACCATGAATCAAACCATTCTCTTCAGCCTTTCCAATCAAATTACTCAGAGCTTCAACACATAAGATAAAAAGATAGAGTGAAAGATGATCACCTTGTCTTATACCTCTAGTTGGATGGAAAGCTTCTTGAGGATCTCCATTCACCAGAATTGCATAAGAGACAAATTCAATACACTTCATCATCATCTCCACCCATTTATCCCATTTTGTATAGCACTGCTCTTAGAAGATTCTACTCAATTCTATCGTAAGCCTTACTCATGTCTAGCTTCAATGCCATGTAACATTCCTTACTTGTCATTTTACATTTAATAGTATGCAAAGCCTCAAATGCCACAATGACATTGTTAGAAATTAGTCTATTAGGAACAAAAGCTAATTGGGAAGGGGAAATTATGAGTGACGCAATTTTCTCAAAATTTTCTTTAATCTATTTGCCACTACTTTTGAAATAAGCTTATACATCACATTACAAAGAGAAATGAGTATGAACTCAGTCACTTTAGTAGGGGTCTTTTTCTTGGGGATTAGTATAATGAAGGTGCTGTTGATTTCTACTAAGCTGCCATTAGAGTTCAGCACAAATAAAACTGTTTCACACACTTGTGCTCCAACTATAACCAAATGTTTTTGATAAAACGCTGCAAGGAGTCCATTTGGGCATAGAGAGTTGAGGCCATTCATTTGAAAAAATGCATCTTCAACCTCCTGTTGAGTGTATGGTTTGATCAGCATTTCATTGTGGATAGCAGTTACTCGAGTCTCCAATGATCCAAGGCAGTCTACAATGTTCTAGGTTCAGAAGAGGTAAATAATTCTTTAAAATATTCTTGAAACAGGTTACAAATGCCCTCTTTAGAATGCACTTCCTGTCCATTGTCATCAACCAGTTTCTTTATCAAATTTGTATTCTTCCTTTGAGATGCACACTGGTGAAAAAAATTTGTGTTTCTATCCCCCTCATTCAACCACCTTTGTTTAGCTCTTTGCTTCCATCTAATATGATCTTCTACAAGCAACCTGTCCACTTATTTTTGCACCTGCTTAATGTTTTCATTCAGATGTCCCTTATTGACCTTTTGTAGTTTTGATAATTGAGCCAACTTAGCATTAATCTCTTTTTTTGAATTGCTAATGTTCATCTGACTCCACTGCATCAATTTTATCTTGCACTTGTTAAGGCCTTCGTTAGTAAAACTTAGTTTATTCTTAGCTATCCTGGGTTAACTCCAAGCTTCCTCCACTATCTTGTAGCACTCCTCCCTTAAAAACCAACTAGCTTCAAAGCTAAATGGCTTAACATTTCTGGCCAGTTCAAAATGATTTTGTTCCATTGTGATGTGCAAAGGACTATGGTCTGAGCTCAGTGTTGGAAGAATGTACACACTCGGTCTAGGGAAGCCTCAACCCATATAGTGTTGCTAAAGGCTCTGTCAAGCCTATCTTTAGTGAAAGCCTCACCATATATGCCATTAGACCAAGTGTATTTGTTGCCAATGAATCTCATATCACTAAGACCACACTTATCCACAATCTCTCTAAAGGCCTCTATCTGGTTGTAAGATCTCAAAGCCCCTCCACATTTCTCTCCATAACTGAGTATATCATTGAAATCCCCTACACATAACCACCCTTTGGAGTCATTTTTCTTCTTCTTTTTTTTTTTTCTTTTCTTAAGAAAGAAGGGTAGTACCTCCATATTTTATTAAAAAACCCTCACTAAGGCAGAGGAATCACCATAATTACAACCATAAAAAAACTCCATAAAAACCACCAAATCTCCCAATCCTCCTAACGCCTAACATAAGGTAAACCCATTCTATCTGTATGTATAAGCCCCTTAAGTCTCCCGGACCGAACTCCTCTCCAACAAAATCCCAAGTTATGCCACTAGCCCCATGCTTTGATAAAAGAATCAGCAACCATATTCGCTTCCCTAAACACATGTTTAAACTGAACATTAAGAGAAGAAATAATAGATTGTGTTTCCTCCCAAAAATCCACAAATACCAATATTTGTACTTTCTTGTGATAAACCAACCCGCCACCACACTAGAGTTCGACTCCACCAACACATCTCTCAACCCCAATTGTTGACAAAGATGAAGGCCATCCACAAAGACTCTACATTCAGCAATAGTATTTGTTGCTTGGTCATAGCAATGGGCAAAGCCTCCAAGCACCCACCCTTGCACATTCCAAATCACACACCCCCACCAACCATCCCAGGATTGCCAAGAGAACAATCATCCACATTAAGTTTGGCGAACCCCCTTGAAAGAGGTTTCCAAGCAACTAACGTTGGTGACCTTATTTGAATGGGCACCACAAGACAATTTAAAGCTTCCATAATTCTCAAATCATATTCACCCATTGATTTAAAAGATCTTAAGCCTCCTGATCTCTCTAAAATAAAACATTTAACCATCCGAATGATGTTCTTCCAATCATACCTTACATCCTCCATGCGCGTCTCACATCTAGCTCTCTAAAGAGCCCATGAAATGAGAATGAGAATAATACCACGGAGCCAGCATACCTACGAGGATAAAGAAGCCCGACACCACCACACATTCACCACATCAGCCCATACACATGAGCTTGGTAAATGAACAGCAAACAACACCTCAAAAAAATCCCACACTTTTCTTGGTCCCTCTCCATCACAAAGCACATGATCTAATGTCTCAACCTTATTTGCAGCGCATCATTGGCATTAGAAACAACTGGGATACCAAGTTGTTGAATAACATCATTAACCGGGATTGCATTTTGACGTGCCCACTAGCACAAAAACAACATCTTCTTTGGCACATGATCCTGCCATAACCATTTTTTCCAAGGACACAAACTTCCATGAGATCTAAATGCATAACCCTTTGGAGTCCTCAAGTTTGATTGCTTGGAGCAGTTGCCAACTCTCCTTTCTTTTTGCAGTGATAGGATTGCCATAAAATCCAGTTAAAATCCAATTCTCCCCTTCCTTTTTCCCCTTAACCAAAAGAGAAGTAGGATTTTGGGTATAGGAACTAATCTCAGCCTCAACATCATCCTTCCAAAGGAAGGCAAACCCTCCACTAAGCCCTTTACAATCAATGACAAAGCTGTTTCCAAACTTCAATCTCATTTTTATTAATTCTACCTTATTCCATTTACACTTTATTTTCATCAAGAAAACAAAAAATGAGAGCTTATTTTGCACCATTAGATGCAAGTCATGAACAATCTAGTGTTCCCAAGCTCTCAAAAGTTGGGTTGTGAAACAATCGCCACCAAATCTGTACTACTAAAGTCTACCGTTTCCTTTCCCTCAATTTTTTATTTTTTAACCATATACTTGACAGTTCCTTCATACTTGCAACTCTCTTCCTTCATACTTGCAACTCTCTTATTTTTGGTTGATGTATTACTCTCCCCCTTCAGCCCAAATTTAAAACTTCAAAACATTTATCCTGACCCTTCTTATCCAGCTGGCCCTCTTCTTATCAAGCTTCCCATTCATATTTTCCTAATTTTTTTAATTAATATTGAAATTACCTTCTCTGTTTCATGTATAATCGAATGGTTGTTGAAATTCTCAAACACATTTGACATTATCGTTATTATTTTTATTGTGGGCTAATTATCTCGACGCTTAATTCCAATCCAACAGATTTTTACAACTTATCAGTTCTAAAAATTGTTTAAATAGCTTTAAAAGCTTTTTTTTAAAGAAGAAATTAAATTATTTATGTATTAAATACGATTGAGTAAAAAGTATTCATATTAATATTGTATTATTAATCATTCTCTCCATTTCTTCGCCTCCTTTCCTTAATTATTAACTTCAGAATGAACTCATCGTCTAATATTTGATTTTGTTTGTCATTTAAATGTGTCCAAAATCAAGTCTTTATTTGGCAATTTTCTCAGAAAGTTCTATTTTTCTTTTTTCCCAGAGGCAGTAAAATTCTCTAATGATGGTAACAAATAATATATGTGGTGTTTCCGGGATCAAATGGCATTGAAAGAAACCATCGATCAGGATAGCCACAAACGTTATATGTAGCGTCCAAGCCATTATACCAAGAGGAACCTTTTTATCCCCAGAATTGGTAATGGGCGCAACTCCAATCACATCCCTTCTACATATCATATTCAAAACCAAAAAAATCAAAGAGAAAAAAACACAAAATCAATCTCCCAATCATGTTAACCGTGCAGTTTAAAAGGGTACGAAAGAATCAACGTTCAATATCAAAGAGCAATGAAATTTTTTTCTGGGATCAGTGTGCTCAGTGGAAGGAGAAGTCGTTTTATAAAATGGGCTCACGGCGAGAAATCAATCTCGTCCTCTGCCCCAAAAACACGTCCAGTGTTTAAGCTCATCATAGCATACAAATCCCAAAAATATATTTGAAATTTATAAAACTAATACAGAGATCATTCCAAAAACATCAAAAACAAATGGGAAGAAAATATTGGAACTGCAAAATGAGGGCTTCAGTGTGTGTAACAATCAGATCATTGACGTTGATATCTCACTGAAATCCGCTAAGATATATTAAATTATCATCATAAGCCCCATTTCAATATATACAGGACAAAATTAGATAACAAATTAGAAACAAAAGTCCATAAATAGATGCAGTGATTAGGGTTTGGAGTAGTTTGTGAAAAGAGACAACACAGAAAAGGGTTTCGCAAAACACCCAAGAACTCGAAACCCTAAAACAATTCTTACAATTAAAGAAAAAGAGAAGAGCGTGCAAGGGGGAATTAGAGTGATTGTTAAAGGTATTAGTGCTCAGACAGCCAAGGGTTTGTCAATCAGATTCTGGGCAAGAAGACCCAAATCAGAAACTCTAGTCCACAAAATAGGCTCATCACCGCACTCTATTTGGAGAGAGAAAAGTGAAATAAACAATCAAAAGACATCAGAGGGGAGAGTATTAAGGATCAAACAGAAATAGAAAACAATATCAATACCAAAAACATAGGATTTGGATCCAAAAATCCGTTAGGAACATCCATGAGGCCGGGGTGAGGGAGAGGCAGGCAGAGCGTGAAGAGAGACGATGAATTTATGCGATACCGAGTTGTGTATATTTATAGCGAGAGAGGTATGCTCTTTAGGTTTAGGGTTTGAGATAGTGGTTGCATTTTTTTTTCTCTCGGGTTTGTTTTGCCGTGGTTCCGAGGCGGCTGAGCTTAGAACTGATTTGGGTTTTATATGGGCCTCAAATGAACGTGGGCTGGACCTAGATAAGTCCAGGCTAGTAGGCCCATTATAGCCCAATTAATCTAGGTATAAGTTATAACCTCTCCAAATCTTTATATAACCCCTATTATCTCATTTTATGATATGTCATTCAAAAATTGTAGATTATTTATTATATTTTATTTATAAATTTATTATATAAGAGCATTGACATTGGATTGGCTATTTTATTCTTCAAAATTTAACTAATATGTAACTTTTTTACTTTTAACTAATCATTCAAAACTTAAAGTTTACATTGGATTAGTCATTACACTCTCTATAATAATAAAATATTTTTATTTTATATTTTTATATTTTTATAATTAATTAATTCTATTTTCATAACCTCCTATAATCTTCAATAATCATATTCATTTTCATTTTTACAATCCAATAAATAAAATTTCATCACACGATATCAAGGAAAAGAGTCACGGGAGAGAGAATGAGTCGAAATATAATAAACAATGGGTTTAGACTTTTACAGGACTTTTCATATTTGAAAAGAAAAATGAAATTACTGTAACTCATATTTAAGATGAAAAGTCTTTGGCTAATTCAATGTGGGCCAGTTATTGTTAAAATTATTCAAATATAAAGATGAAAATGTATTTGGCCAATCCAATACCAATGCTCTAATGTCACATCATGAGATGATGAGCGGATGATGAGAAAATGAATGATAAACAGATATTTTCTTTATATGAAGAGTATTTTAATATAAAAGGGAGAAACCAAGGACTAGAAGATAATCACATAGCATACTTTTACAAAAAAAAAATAATAATAACTAGCTAAATGAACCCAAAAAAAAAAAAACCACAACTCGAAACTACAATAAAAAATAGAGATTCTTAACATTTAAAGAAGATTATAAAAAAATTATTTTAATTAATAAAACTTAACGTGATATGTCGTGCCACATCAAATAAAGTCAAGTTTTAATTTGCAAAACATTTCTCAATAACCCAAACACATGAACTATCCTCAAACACATGATCTGTCTAACTCATGCAAACAGCTCCTCTCAAACCTCAAGAACATGCCAATTGAGATTAGATTTCCCTTTTTTTTATTATTTTTTTAATCCCTTTATGATTGGAGGGTAGTGGCATAAAATATTAAAAACCACAGAACACGTGAAGCCTTGAGCTGAAAATGCAACAATGTTTCGGACTATAAGCAACAAAAGATTTCAAAGGAATAACCTGCCGTTTGAAATACAGAGAGAGCCACTAGGAAAGAAAATCATATTATAGTGGTTTGGTGTTAATTAACGAAAAGTCACATCCCTTTTTAAAGAGTAATATTACTACATTCAGTCATGTAAAGAATGAGATTCATTATTAAAAAATTATTATTTTTATTTAAATTTTATATTTATTTACTTTTTTTTAAAAAATGAGTGTGTGATGCTTACGCACTCTATCATTACAAATATAATTTCTGATTTTTAAATTTGCCATTCAGTTTTTATCTATTTCAGTATTATATGATTATGGTGTTGCATAGATAAGATAAAAAAAAAAAAAAAGATATAGTTCAAAGTCAATATTCCATTTTTAATGGAGCCGTTAGCCAAAACAATAATTCACAATTCAAGTAACCGTTGTCGGTCGAATAAATTAAACAACGGTTAAAGTGGTTAGACGTCCCATGAAAAATTAACTATCTATATTGTCAAACAGAGAAATGATATTAAGAGTGTGAGATACATATGTATGTTTATGCTGTTAATTCGTCAAAAAGCAAAGTTTCGGCGTGCGAAGTTTCGTGTGGGTCCGCAACCATTGTACGAGTAAGGTTTCTAGCTATATACGTTGATGGGGGCGGCTTAGCCCCATTTTGACCGCTGGGCATACCGCCCAGCATAAATTTTTTTTTTTTTTTTTCACATTTTTTTAACATATTTAAATATATTTAAAAAATAAAAAATACACTAATACACTTAAAATCATTTCCTTAACCACTAAGTAAAAAAAAAAAAAAAAAATTTGACTAGCGGTCAAATGGAAGTATCAAGTTGAGGAGGCAAAGTAGACTACGTTGATATATATATTTTTGTGAAAAAGTCTTTTGTCGCATTTGTATATAAAAAGCCAAATGTCCATTTTTTTAATTAGTAATCGTTGGGATAACGAGGAGATAACGTGATTTTAGATGAGTTAAATAAAATATTATTATAATATTATTTTTAATAATATTATTATTTTAATATTTAAAAAAATTAAATTATTTATTATGTTTTATATGAGAATTTAGAAAAGTTATAATAATAAGATGCGTTGAGAGTGTTTTTGTATTCAAACGAGACCTTAGAGTGCATACGCATTACCAATTACGAGCTCGTTTGGATAATGAGATGAGATGGTTTTAGATGAGTTAAATAAAATATTGTTAGAATATTATTTTTTAATATTATTATTGTTTTGATATTTGAAAATGTTGAATTGTTTATTATATTTTGTATAAGAATTTGAAAAAGTTGTAATGATGAGATGAGATGAGATGTGTAACGAGCTGGTTTGGATAGTGAGATCAGATGAGATGGTTTTAGATGAGTGTAATAAAATATTGTTAGAATATTATTTTTTAATATTAATATTATTTTGAAATTTGAAAAAATTAAACTGTTTATTATATTTTATGTGAGAGTTTAAAAAAATTATAATGATAAAATGATATAATATGATATAGTTTCTGTATCCAAACGAACCCTAAGATGTCAAAAGTATTTGTCCAAACTTTAGGCTAAAAGTGAAAGAGAGAGAGCACAAAAAATGAGGTCTCTAGTATGTGAATTGTCTAAGATATATAAATATATATATATATAGCTTAGAGTCCAGCGTTTATTTTATATCTTAATACTCGTCCTTACGTGTGAGCTAAATTCTCCCTTAATGGATAGCCTAATACGTAAAATATTTAATTAAATATGGATAGAGTGTAGAATTAGGAACGTTCTAACTTAAGACTTAGTTCTGTTACTATATGAAATCACCAATTATCTCAAAAACTAAACTCATGAAAAGAGATAAATTTATTTTTTATTTTATATTTCAACACCATGAATCACGGCTTAGTATGCTCTATATGAGATAAGGAAATATACACAATTTATGATAGTTGACTCTCTTGTGCAGCTGCCGTGATCTGTGATGAAGAGCTGTTGAACAATTCATGGCTTGACAGGAGGCATACTAACATGAACTATGAGACATAAATTATTTCAAGAGAACACTGTTAAAAAAACAGAGCAACAAAAACCCAGCAGAGGAAAAAAGAAAGAAAAAGAAATTACAAGGATTGCCAAAACAATTGTCCACATCCATTTGTAAATTTGCTATGCAGTTTTTAATCGTACTATTGATACACAGACTTGCACCCAGAACCCTAAAAGATGGTCCCGAAATCATAATCAATCTGCAAATTTATCATCAATACTTGGTAACCATTTTTTCTCTCTTGATTAGTTTTTATTGCATGAAAAAATTCTTTCAGGAGAAGAAGAAAGGGACACCAGAACAAAACCTATTTATTCACCCAACATTACGAGGAAACCACGCCAAATTACGATATGAAACGATTACAACCAAGAAATTTAACCCACTAAAAAACCCAGAAAAAAAAATAAAAAAAAAATAAAAAATCAGCTATTAACCACTGCACAGTGCTTTCTTATCTCGCCCTCTGTCCCGGTCTTAACGTTGACCCGACCCATTTTCTCCATAGACTTGGCAAACTCGGAGTGGAAATCTTCAAGCGGTCCTTGAAGCAGTTGGGTGATATAAGACTTAGAAGTGGGGTTGGTAGTTAAAGCTGCATCTGATTGGAATATACCCCTTCTCTTTAGCAGGAGACTGTAGTAGCTAAGGTCAAATGTTCTGTGGCTTCCTGGATCCATTTCAAGAAGGGTTGTATTATCAGTAGGAGTTTTGCACTTTCTTGCCTTGAGATTGGCAGCATATTCACTGTCCAGAGCTGGGTCCTGATCTCCCACCCCAGTGAAATTGTAGAGTCGGTTAGAGATGGATGAACAACGAGTAATGCCAATGGTGTGAGCTCCTGAAATAATTTGTTGACTGTGTTAGTGCCATTGAATTGAGTGTGTTACTGATAAAATCTCCTCTTAAGTTATTGTCCGAAGTTTAGGGTATTAATCGAGACATATAAAGTGAATCCTATTATCATTTATCATGTCATGTTTAATGAGCACTAAATGTTTTAAGATCCATTTTATCTCTCTGTCGCTTAGGGATATTCAAATTCAGACAAAAACTTGAGGGAAATTGATGCACGGAAAGTTACTCGGAAATTAAGGAGAATGTTTAGCTTAATTACCAGAAAGCAAGACCAAGTCTTTTAAATCAAGACCCTGGTTACCAAAGAGTGTTTGGAGGTTGGAGAAGTTGCTAGTTGGAGCTGGGATGTTGGCCAGCGCTTCTGAGGCCATTGAGATTGTCCCATCTCTTCGACCAGTGGGAACTTTCCAAAATGGCCCTCCCTGAGGAACATAACACAGAAATAATTAAAAATAGTTCATTTCATTAATCAGAAAGAAAGATCATGGAAGTGGTTTTGTTTTTCTTTTATGTTTTTTGGGGTCTAATCAGAAAGAAAGATCATGGAAGTGGGTTTGTTTTTCTTTTTTGTTTTTTGGGGTCCTTACAGTGGCCACAACAGAATCTCTTGCAACCAAAGCAACTGTATCTGCACAAGAAACTATGCCAGGACATTCGGCTTCAAGAAGGCTCTTCACTCTGTCAATGAAGTCAAAACCTCTGAGCGATAGATTTGGACCGCCAGACTTCTCAGCTTGGTTGCTCGACGTCGTGTTCAGAAGCAAAGATGCATCACAACCCTATGAAAATGGAAAAAAAATTGAACTCATGTCATCAAACGAATCAGAATTATTCTGAAGTAGCTCAAAAAAGCATAGTAGAAGTAAAAAGTTAACGTGAAAAGATAGGACAGTACAGACCCTGACAAAGCAGTCATGGAAGTGCATTCTTATGAAGGCAGCTGCCAACGATGGAGCATTATGGATGTGTTCATGGACGAAGTTTTGAACAATCTTCTCGGCTTTTGGGCAGCTCTGAGAGTAAAAACCCAGCTGCAGTTGAGCTTCTGAACAAACTACAGATCCTAGGACACCAATGAATATGATAGCAACATAACGCATCACTCCCATTGTCAAGCCTGAATTACTGCAATTACTTGATCTTTTGTAGGAAGCAACGTCAATCATGTACATTGTGATTCAGAAAGTCCGAGCAGCAATTTATAAACGTACCTTAACTTTAGCTACAGATCATCATAAGAATCAATATTATTATATCAGACAGGCTAACTAACATGTGCTAGAAGGTAACACCCAGTCATGCTGTACCTCATTTTACATATATATATATATATATATATTCTAGACTACTGTTAAAAAATATGATCCGTTAGGGCTACTCCCGGGCACGACATTAAGGGAAGTAAGATCCAAAACCAGGGCCTCGTTACAGGAAAGAGAGAACATTGTCCTTTACATGGTAATTGAATGGGAAACCATACATGATCAGTACTGTAGGCATAGGTTGTCTCTATAACATTAATTGTAAGTTGAATGGATTAATAGTGACGATTTTAGGAGTTGGGTTGGACGTGGCGGCCTTGACGTATGTGCAGATGTATTTGGTGGAGAAAGCTCTTTTTTCCAGACTAAAATAGTAAATATTATTTATTTAATACTATATTATTTAAGCAGAATGAAATCATATGCTAACCTGCTCCCTATATATACGGTGGAAATTTGTCATATTGCTGATGAACAACTGGGCCAGTTTCATCGTGATCATGTATTATTATTGGCTACTTGTTGCCAGGCTGCCAACCATGGGAGTAGTCTGCAAAGCACAGAACATGCAGAAAACATCGTGATAAAATAGGTCGTGCCGACACTTGAAGAATAAAGTAGGGGGGTAAGGAATTGGTGTACATAACATGTATTGTTTAAGAGAATCAGTTCTTATTACATAAGCAGACAGAGGAGTATGAGAAAGACTATCTAACAGAAAGGGCTGACAAAATTAATGACCAAGTCAAAAGGGTTCGGTGATTATTTCTTCAAAATGTTATATATGGCATATAATAAGTACTGAATAACATCGAGGAATTTGTCAGTGAATCTGCATTTTAATGCATCTGGTCTAGAACAAATTATATATATATATATATATATATATGTATTAGAAAAAGAGCTGCAACAAATTCTGTATGAATATATAAACAGTGATTAAAGTTCAAGAGACATGCATACATGAATTAGCCACATTCAGCATTAGAACCAAACTCTATAAGAAGAATTCATGTATTAATTGTAAGACTGCAGGATTAACAGCAACGACATTGATGTTTTGTTTGAATGAAAGGGCTGATGATCAGCAGTTTCGGATTCATTGTCAATGTGCATTATGTACAGCATATAGTGTTGATTGTGGATCAAATTGTATTTGTTTTGGGACGAGTTCTGGAAACAATGTTGTTTACTTTTGAAAACTAAGAACAATATTCTTAATTCTACCTATTTATCGAAAGAAGTTCCCATGGAATTGTTTTTTTTTTTTTCAATAAAGGACTAGGGTCCAGCAGCTTGACAATTATTCTTGCAGGAAAGGGAAAAAGCGAGAGAGATGGAGACAAGGAAGAAAATAAAAGGAAATAATATTATTTTTAGCAAATAATTGTTATTCAAATCTTGCTTAATTAATCACTGTCGACCTGTCGTTTACTTTCTAGTACTCATCTTTAAGCAATTAAGGGGACCCTGAAGGTTAGGGTGGTTTGGAAGCAAGAATTTCATTCTTGTTGCGTTCTTCTTTATTTATTTATTTATTTTTTAAAATAGAAACTAATTTCATTTTAGAATTACATGTAAGTGGCTAAATAAATTCAGGGACATCCTTGTACAATTCCATTTTAGAAGACATAAGTTTTCTTGTGTCTTCCACAAGCTGGCCCCAATGACTTAGTTCTCCTTGTACAGTCTTGAGAGCATCTACAATTTGCTTAGCATCACCTTCTAATTCCATGTCACGGCATATATCCCAGCTCCAGAGTAAAACATACTGTTGTATATGCCCCAAGCTCATGCTATTGTATGCAAAGCACAGAAAAATCTCGGTGACATTCTTGATGCAAGAACTTGACCTCTATAATCTCTTACAGTAATTCCAATACCCATCATCTAGATATATCTGAAGCTATTTCCCAATTGATTTTGGCTCAAAACTCCTTTGGAAACTCCTAGGTATAGAGGAAAGCTAGTCTATGGTCAATGCTGATGGTACAATGTTACTCTTACTATTTATTCTTACTATTTGAAATTATTTTTATTTAGTAATTAAGAAAATATTTTTTAATAATATTATATTTTTTAATTTTTTTAAAAAATATATAAAATATTAAAAAATATATATATAAAAAAAATGATAATATAACTAACGATAGCTCTCGCGGGAGCTGGCCACCCTGTACCATTAGTCTTTGATTTTGATAGATCTGAATTTAAAATAAAATAATACTTTATTAGAGTTATTCGAGATTTGTTAAAAAATATTTGAAATAGTATTATACCATTAGCTGGCCATGTCCTGCAAACTTATAAGCAAGCCACATGTCCATCCATGCATCATGAGCTAGTTTTGCAAGTGAGCCATGTGAATATCTTAAGCAGCTCTTTAGTTTTATTCGAATCGCATCTTTATTCAATATTCCATGCACCCTCCACTTATTTCCACCTAATTTTACATGCACATGCACTCTGCTAAATTTTATTTGTCGAGAAATGTTATATATATTTACTCATAGATTTTATAAAAATAAATTTATAAATTGATATAATTTAATGTGAAATATTAAATTATAATTTTATTTTTAAAATTATAAAGTAAATCTAACGTCTCATATTAACACATTAGTTTATAAATTTACTATTATATGTTGTATATATAGATCTATTACTTCTCTTATTTGTTTTCCTTTAAACGCAGAAACAGTAACTTATAAGATCTGGCCACGGTCACTAAATGCCTAAACTCATATAGCAATAACGGATAACATCAATTAATGATAAATACATATTTCACTCTTTAATCAATATGTGTTTTATATTAGGACAATGTTAGGGCCACCGAGTAAGATGATCCTTGCATTGTATTGATAGTGTAAATTGTATTTATTTTTCAAATATTTATTAAATTCCTTTAAACATTTAAAAAAAAATCACAAACTCATTAAAAATATTTTCTTAACCATTAAATTAAAAAAACAAAAATACTATATACAATTGCCCTGGGTAACCTTTGAGAAACTGTTGCCCACATGGATATGAAATGCCCCGTTTCATTTGATGACTCAAATGCCCCTCCCCTTCTTCTCTTCGTCTTCTTCACTCCAGCCAAGCAGATCCCTTCGTCTTCTCCACCCCCGGTTGTCTCCACGAAGCCACCATCGAAGACCACTTCATCATCTCCACTCAGAGAAACTCCTTCTCTTCTCCACTCAGATTTGGTCTCCACAAAGCCACCATCGAAGCTCCCTTCGTCTTCTCCACAAACCCACGAAACTAACTCCTTTGTCTTCTACACTCAGAGCTGGTTTCCTCAAACCCCCTTCGTTTCTCCACTCAAATCTAGTCTCCATGAACCCATGATAAAAACCATCAAAGCTCCCTTCGATTAATCCACTCAAAGCTGAAATCTACTAAGGTGAAATCCATCGAGGTGAGTCCCAACACCCAAGGAAGCCATAGTCATAGACATTTGTGATTTCTCTTTTCAAACCCAGCAATGAATGCTAGGAGGGAGCAAGAGGGTAAAGAGAAGATAACAAAGAAAAAAACCCAAAAACGAAGAAGGACGAAAATATCGAACAAGAAATCTAACGCAAAGAAGATGAAGATGAGGTAGTTGGGTCAATGAGGTTTTTTTTTTTTTCAAGGCCAATTTTCTGCAGAAAGATTATCTGTAGCTAGCATCCATTCTTCATCTCATCTCCAACTTTCTTTTCATTTTATTTAATTTAATAGATGATTTTTTTTTTTTTTTTACTTAGCATATCATCTTGCATCCATTGTTTGTAATTTGTCTTCATTTCATATTTCTCATCTTTTGCCACAACAGCGACGCGCTCAAAATTTTAACAGAAATAAATAAATATATATATATATCGGCTGACTGTTTGATTTCCACGTGGACAATGGTTTCCCAAAAGTTATTCAGCCGGTTGAATATAGCATTTCTCTTAAAAAAAAAAAACCAATATTGGTCATTTTTGGGGTCACCATTCTCGATGTCCCCCAACATTTTCATTTATATTATCACTTGATAAGTAAAATTTCACATACTATGTTATCTCACACTTATTTTATTGTAATGAGTATGTAACACCCGGTTTCACCGTGAAACCCAAGCCCAAACCAAATGGAAGCCTAGCCTTGAAGAGAAACCAACACCGTTTTCGGTAAGCTTTCTCTCTTTCATTTTTTTTTTTTTTACCCCGTTGGTTACTTCTCTTATTTCTTTCTATTTAGTTATTTTTTTCACACCTCCCAATCCCTCTCCACCTCAAGTATCACCTCCCCACGCCTCTCTAATTATTTATATATATCAGCCGACTTTTTGATTTTCATGTGGGCAACGGTTTCCCAAAAGTTACTCAGCCGGTTGTATATAGCATTTCTGTTAAAAAAAAAAAACAATATTGGTCATTTTTGGGGTCACCATTCTCGATGTCCCCCAACATTTTCATTTATATTATCACTTGATAAGTAAAATTTCACATACTATGTTATCTCACTCTTATTTTATTGTAATGAGTATGAAACACCCGGTTCCACCGTGAAACCCAAGCCCAGACCAAATGGAAGCCTAGCCTTGAAGAGAAACCAACGCCGTTTTGGGTAAGCTTTCTCCCTTTCATTTTTTTTTTCACTGCGATGGTTACTTCTCTTATCTCTTTCTATTTAGTTGCTTTTTCACACTTCCCAATCCCTCTTCACCTCGAGTACCACCTCCCCACGCCTCTATAATTATTTATATATATCGGCTGATTGTTTGATTTCCACGTGGGCAACAGTTTCCCAAAAGTTACTCAGCCGGTTGTATATAGCATTTTTGTTAAAAAAAAACAATATTGGTCATTTTTGGGGTCACCATTCTCGATGTCCCCCAACATTTTCATTTATATTATCACTTGATAAGTAAAATTTCACATACTATGTTATCTCACTCTTATTTTATTATAATGAATATGTAACCCCCGGTTCCACCGTGAAACCCAAGTCCAGACCAAATGGAAGCCTAGCCTTGAAGAGAAACCAACGCCGTTTTGAGTAAGCTTTCTCCCTTTCATTTTTTTTACCCCGATGGTTACTTCTCTTTATCTCTTTCTATTTAGTTGTTTTTTTTTCACACCTCTCAATCCCTCTCCACCTCGATTACCACCTCCCCACGCCTCTGTAATTATTTTTTTCTCCCTTTAAGTTCTCTCCCAACAAACTCTTTCTATTCATATCTCTCAAGCTATCGGTTCTCTCTCTCAAAGTCTCTCTCGTTTCACTGCAAACCTACATGCAGTCACCGTTACTTGGGTCTTCACGCACTGTTACAACACCGCCAGCCTCCTTGCATGCCTGTCCTCCAGTCTCATGCACCATCATCAACAACAGATGGCGCGGGACATCAGGACTCCGCTGTCGAAAGCAGCCCCGTTGCACTCTTCACAAGAGTCGCATATGCAGCCACCGTAAGCCACCCCAAAGTAGAACTCTTCCTCCGACGTTTCCTGTGAATCAGCCACCCCATGCACGTTCAACAGTTTTAAGCCACCGCATTGCAATCTCCTCTCTCTCACCACCACCATACCAACCACCGAAACTTGGGATGAGTGTGCCCTGTTGCACCACGCCGAAATATGGGAGGTTTTTCCCCACTGTAAGACACATCCACCACCCTCATCGAGAACTCCATCACGTTGAGACCCACAGAAACCGCCGGCAAAATTTTCCCGTCACCCCTAGTCCACCTCACGCCACCTCAGCCTCGCTACCTCATGGTAATCTCCCTCTCTGTCTCTCTCTCGCGCATCTTTCACTCTCTTTTCTCTCTTTCTCGCTCATCACTCTCTCTCATTATTTTCTATCCCACTCAGTGCCCGCCAATACCCTCACAGCCGCCGTCCACCGCCCAGCTTTCCACTCATCATGCTCTCCATCTCTCGGTGAGCCTCCACCTCGCGAACTGTTGTTTCAAAAATATGTTTTCATTTAACAGAGTTCTACAGAGCTTAGCGTAAGTTGGGCACAAATATATTTATGTACTGAAAGTAGTTGGTTACCCTTTGAGTATTAATCTGTTTTTAAACTTTTAACATGTAATAATGGAGTTTATAGTATTTTAAATTGTTTTTAAAGTAAAGATTTCTTTAAAAAATAAACATCTAGGTTTACTCCCTGCAAACAAAGAAGAAAGAAAATAAAACTTGACTTAGTTTTATGATATTACAAGTTTGCCCTTTAAGTACAAGCCAAATCATAAGGTGGTTTGAGTTCATATTTTTCGTTAGGTTGATTTTACGATGGGTTTTAATATGATTTTAGATATATATATATATATATATATATTTATGTTAATGTTATGAGAGTTTCACCTTATTTATATTAGTCCAAAATGTTTATAAAATATTTTAAATTTATTATTTCTTTTGAAAGAATAATCGATAATGTTGTACTTTTATTAGGATCTAGTTTATTATATTGTTGCTGTATAATTTAAAATATTTTTGTATAACTATATAATTATCTAGTGACAGATTTTATAGTTATACTTCAATAGTAAATAAGTTAGCTTTTTAATTTTGTAGTCGAAGTTATTAAATGGACATTGATGATCTTAGAAAGTGATGATATATTTTAGAATTATAAGAATTTTAGGTTTTGAGGAATTAAAATAGGTTATTTTAGAAGTTTAAGCTTAAATATTGAAATACGTGTTCGATTGGAAATTTACGAGTATTACGTGATTATTTTATAGGTGAAAATTAATATTTGTTCGGCAGTGTTGAGGAAATATTCGAAAGACTAAGAAGTCTAGGTAAGCGGGGTTCATATATTAGTTTTTCATAAAAGAAATGAAATGAGGTTGACTTTGAAAATATGCATGTTTGTTTTTTGAAAAGAAATATGAAAACGACCTCAGATGTTTGTTCTGCATATGCGTAAATTCTATATAAGAAAAAAGTATTTTCTGTCATGACTGGTGTAAACATAAGCTAATTTTGTGCATTCTGTCTCTGAAACTATGCAAAAAGAGCGAATATGAAAATTTAAAAGGTTTTGCTATGAATAAATGAAGATGTTTTGATTCTGTTTATTTTGAACATGTGAAATGATCTGAAGCTATTCAATATTTTGTTTTGATATGATTTGTCATTTGAAAATCTTGGCATGAAGTTCTGATTCTGTATCTGAATGTGATCTGGTTCCGATGATGTTCCGTTCTGTTTTTTGTTAAGGCTTAGCTACGGGTATAATGGTGGTTTATAACTCTACCATTAGGGTGAAACATGGTATACAGCCCAACCACGGGTATAGTGGTGGTTTATAACCATATCACGGGGGTGAAACATGGTATATGGCCCAACCATGGGTATAATGGTAGTTTATAACCCTACCACGGAGGTGAAATATGGTATACGGCCCAATTATGGGTATAATGGTGGTTTATAACCCTACCACAGGGGTTAAACATGTTATTTGTCCCGATGTAATGCTTGAAATGATATGAATATAATGTTTTAGTTTGGATATGCCGAAAGATTTTTGAATAAAAGATTTTTCTGAAAATTTCATTCTTATATTTTGTACCAAGCTTTGTTTATGCATTCCGAAAGTAAATATGTTATTTATGCATTCTGAATGTAAATGTTTTGTTCTGCATACCGAACTTATTAACTGCTCATGTTTACATGCTAGTATATGTTCTCTGTTTACTGAGTTGTTGATAACTCACCTCTTATCTTCACAATATTTTTCAGATGATTTTGGATATTTCAGCTGGGAATCAAGATTTTGAAACTTTGGGTGAGATGATTTAAGAGTAGTGGATTAAGTATAGAAAGTTTTTTTTTTATGAATATTGACCTTTTTTTATTAAGAAATGTTATTGTGTTACGATGATTTGACATTTTGAAAAATTGATTATATTGAGAAAATTAGTGTGAATTGGAATTTCTTTTTGATATTGAGAATTTGGAGTCTATAATTATATTGTTGAAAATTGAGTGTTAATGACAGGAAGTAGCTCTCCTACCCGTGCGGGACCGGGACGTTACAAAGTAGGCATTAATATTGTCCATCTACCTTTAATTTTTTTTAAATAAATAATAGATAAGATAAACACTTTAGTTATAAAAAGATCTCTAAAAATAAACTTCATGCCAGTTACTTTTATAAAAATCTATTTATAAGTGTAACACTTCTCATTAGAAATGATAAAAAAGTACAAAATTTATAAAAGTGAGATAATATTAGTATAATATCTAGCATTACTCAATCAGATGCATCACATCATCCATATACAACCGACGGCTTGACATTCATGATTATTTAGGTTAGGTTTAAATAGTGAGTTGAAATTAAAGTCAAAAGTTAAATAAAATATTATTAAAATATTATTTTAAGATTTGAAATAGTTGAATTATTTATTATATTTTATTTAAAAATTTATGAAAGTTGTATTAATGAAATGAGATAAAATAGATTGAGAATATTTCTCAATCCAAACTGAGCCTTAATCAAGTAATATAATATGACAATTTTGATAACTCAGAATGTAAAGTGTAAAAGTAATAGTGAAATGTTAAAATCTTCTAAAAAACTTTCTCCATCTTCTATGATCAGTGTGCATTGCCACCCTAACTCAACTAGTAGTATGCAAGTACTAGTAGTGGACTCAACAAAGTTAAAATTTGATCAAAATTTAATTAAATTACACAAAAAAGGCTGTAGTGGACTGGAATGGTAATTTTAACTTTTAATATATTGCCAAATTTGTTGAGCCCAGCTGCTGGCCAAAACAATATTTTGACATAAAAAATTATCCTTACGCGTGCTATTCCTTTCGCCCGTTTCACTTGAAGCACAATTTCATTTTACGCTTTTCATTCGCTTTGGTCTTCTCTCTCACTCCCGGGCTACGCGACCAATTTTCACAGAGACACTTGAGGCATAAGGCACGTAAATCTGGTCTTCTCCCTCACTACGATTTTTCATACGGTAAACCCACGCCCATCTATTTATAAACCCATTTACAGGTGACCCACGATTTCATTCTTTTATTTTCATCTTCATCTCCAAATACAAGTAAACCCACATCCTTACAGGTGATCCACGAACTAGTGCTCTTTCCAGCAGTCAAACCATTTCGCCCAAATCCCACGTCGTCTTCGTCTGCCACCGTCGCAACCCATTGCCTCTTTGTCTCTGTCTCTTTTTTTTTTTTTTAGAACTTTTTTTAGAATTTTTTTTTTCTTTTAGAAAATGGAATGTGGATGAGGATGTTTTTTTTTTTTTTCTGGAATGTGGAAATCTTGTTTGTGATGTTTGGGCGTATTTTATGATGGTGAAGAAGAATTTTGGGCCTTTTTTGTCAACAAGAACAGAGCAGTAGAAAAACTAGTAGTTGTTAGTCGGTGTAGATGATAGTTGCTTTGGTGATAATCAATATTTTTAATAAAATAGTGATAAATTTGTGGAGTGCGTTATTTGATATTGTTAAGAAGTGATTGGTTAAATTTATAAAAATAAATTTTTAAATTTTGATTAAAGTTTGTTGAATTCATAGCTAATAAATTATACCTACACGAGCTTTGAGAAGAAAAATAAAAAAATAACGAACATTCTGCAAGGGTCGTGAAACTGACAAAATAATCATAAAATTACAGCCTAGTTAGTAAATAGTGTTATGAAGGAATCTTTTTGAAAACAGGCCCCTGATCGCCAGGGCATGTATTCTTCTTGTAGAAGTTCAGTCCCTTGCAATTCTTCTCCATTACCGAGTTTTAAGAGAAAAAGATAAAAGCACATAGCCATTGGCCAATGTCTTCTCTGCCCTGAATGAGTACTGAAGGATGAAGGAGGAAGGAGGAAGGAGATCATTATCACTGTACTGTAAAAGATTTTATGCTTTATAAAAAGTACTTTTCAAGTACGGGAAACTTGGAAAGAACTTGGGGAGTTTTTGTGGTTGCATTTCATGCTTTTAACATAGTACAAGAAAAATTTTAAGTTCCACCAACCAAGACTGACCGTAGAAGTTTCCCACCATTGTCGTTTTCATCCCGCCGCTTAGTCCGTTGATATAAAAATATTTCATTATCTTATTTTTTTATTATATATTTTATAAATTTTCACACAAAATATAATAAACAGTTTAATTTTTTAAAATTTTAAAATAATAATAATATTAAAAAAATAATATTCTAATAATATTTTATTTAATTTTCAATTTTTATATAAAATCATGTCATCTCATTTCAAACTACACCTTATATTAACGTATCATACTAATGCAACATTATTTATAACATGTTATTTTAAAAAACAAAAGTAGATTTAATGGTTGATAGATAACGCCGCATCAACATAATGTGATGAAAGTAATATGAGAGTTTGGCCTAACACAATTTATATACATTAATGCATTGATATTTTTAGAGATTCTTTGATGCTAACAACTTTCAGGTGGGTTTTGCATGAAATTATGGTAGCTCACAGCACACAATAATGCAATCAGAATGAACATAACATGATACAGATAGGAACCCTCATTCTCCTGACATGACTCTTGAACTTAAATTCCGTGGTTCTCACTAAATTATTGAAAATGCCTTCAGTTTAGCAGAACTAATCTGTTTGCCTGAAAAGTGTCTGTTCTTAGTTGTTTTCTTTGCGCGCTGCTAGCTAATCCCTCAGACATAGGAACTAAGCAGCAGGCTACATTTCGGGGACACAATGAGGGTAATAGTTGTTACAAGGGCACATCAATTTGTGATTGAAGTGGGTCTCCAAGAACCTGTTCTTGAAATCAAAAGGAAGATAGAACAACTCTTTGGTGTCCCTGTGGCTTCCCAAACTCTCTCAGTATTAGGATGGGAATTGATGGATGGACTTGACATGGAAGACTATCCAATTGTCACTGAAGGTACTAAAATTGATCTCACCATCAAATCCCTCCTTTTGCTGCCTCCACTAAACCATTGTAGTAGAATCCAAATTGTACTGAAATTCTCGGCTCGGCAGTTTAACATAGAGGTAGATGCAACAGAAACAGTGCGTAGTCTCAAAGAGAAAATTCATATCATGGATGGAACACCTCTCAAAAGAATGTCACTTTTCTATTCTGGGATGGAGTTGGAAGATTTCCGCAATCTAAACGAGTATGGAGTACGCGAGTTTTCGGAAATAGTTGTGTTCCTCAAGAGCATGCAGAATCGTATGAGTGATGAACCTCCATCAGCAAGGTTGAGTCTTTTGGTGCAAACTTCTTCTAGTTTGCTTAATGCAGCTAGAATTCCTTTGGAAATGATCAAGGACTCATGCACTGTTAATGAGTTGAGGCAGATATTATTGAGCAGAGAAATTCTTCCTATTGATGATTATTTGTTCATCCACAAGCAGAGGATAATGCGTGACAATTGCAGCCTCCGGTGGCATGGTGTTGAGAATGGGGACTGTCTCTATGTGTTTAAAGGGACTGTTAGTCAAAGTGGAAGCTGCTAGCTAGCTGATCAGATGCTGCATGTTTCTATGCCATGCATTGCTAGAACCTGAATAAATGTGATTGAGGAATTTACTAGAGATAGGCTAGCTATATCTAGCTTGAAGATAAAAGAGCATTTTCTTCATTTACATCTCATATACTTTATTTGGATGATATTAATGCCAAAATAATTAATGAATTAAAAGGCTCCTATATTAAATCGAGGTATCCATTTTATGACAACTCTCAATAACTTGTCCTCTATTTTGGTGTGTTTAGTGTGACTAGCTAGTATTTCTGGCAATTGCAATGGCTTCATTATTTCTTCATGTTAAAAAAAAAAAGAAGCTTTTTTTATCCATTTTTTTTCAAGACTTAAACTATAACAGAAATTGATTTCTTAGAATAAAATATGCGATGTAGTTTCCCCTAAACATAAGCTATCATGCATTTGATATATATATATATATATACATAAATGAATTAGAGCTATTTGAAACAAAATGGAGATCATGACGATCGAATTTCTGAAATGTAAAGTAAATGCATCCATATGTAAATCATATATATATATATATATATATGCAAAGTGGATGATCTTATTATTATGGATCAAAACAATTTGATGAATTACTTCTAAAAGTTCACATTGGAATAATGCTAGTTGATGAGAGTTACTACACCAAAAAAAAAAAAAAACGTTAAATTCATTAATTGGGTTATAAAATGCAACTAGATCTAGAATGAATTGACAATCAGAACAAATATATATATATATATATATATATATATATATATATAGATAAAACTTATAAGTGGGGTCTCGAAAAACAAGTAATTATTTCTGCTGGCCTTTATCTATTTTTTAGGTTCATATATAGGGTTCTTATTAGTTGGAATTTCCGGTTATCACCAAAGAAAGTCCATCCTAGCATTTATCATGTCAATGAAAATGAAAAGAGGGAAGAAAGAAGAAGAAACTCATATATAATTAATTGCAAGTACTGGCCGGTATATATTAATATCAGTTTATACATGCATGATTCTAATTGTAGCTAGTTATTCTTTTAGTACATTACTACTGATCTCTCTTTGACGTATAAACAAGTGATTCTCTTCTATTTGATCAAAATGACATAAAAATCGTAAATAAAAACAAAAAAACAAAACGAACAAGTCAATATTCGTTGCCTTTTCTTCCATTTTGTTCGGCAAAGGAACAGGACGTTCTATCTAGCTAGCTAGCCCAAGAGAGAATCAGGCCAAGAGAACGCAAACTGATCATGGGTGGATGCATCATGATCAAGGGGATTGAAAAAGAGATAAATATGTGACCCATCTTGGATCCCATAATCCATGAGCAAAACGCCATCTTCATCAGTACTGGTCATCAGAGGGGTATGATTGGTGTCAAGCATCAGGATGAGACGGTGAAAAGGGAGCTCTTGCTGGGCCTCAATTTCCCTCTTTAGATCGGCAAGTGTGGCATCGTTGCCGACTTGGATGTAGAATAGAGTTCCTGTTAAGTTCTCAACGACCACCCTCATTCTGATCCAGAGATCAGAACTGGCTTTGTTTGTACCAATATTCAGTCTCGCACTGTAAGAAAAAGAGAGATCTGATGATCAGGCAAACTGCATGCATGTACGTAGAAGCTGTAAGGTGGTGTTCACGTATGCTGCATTCTCGCTAGTTAGTTTGCAAGCATGCACAAGAGATGGGAGTGCCTTGAGAAATGTTTTTCGTCCTATATTGTATACTCTCTAACCACGCGTCTTATATAGCATGTTTCAAGTAATTATTGATCATGCTTAAAATCACTTAAAAGCTGTATATCACATAATTAAAAAACTAAGAATGATAAGATAATTTTTTTGTTCCTTTATTAATTAGTGGATTTTAATACTAAAATACTACTATTAATTTGATTATATTTAAAATTTCATGTCCCATCAACGAATATAATTTGAATGATAAGATAGAAAACTTTTAAATCCCAATTTGTTGGTGCAAAAAAAGTAAAACTAATTTTTATATTAGATTTTTTCGTATCTAATTACACAAATTAATATTTTATATTTAAAGTGATTTAAATGAAAATTCATATAAGATAAGACGCATCAATTGATATAGTTGAAGATATCAAAATTCAGATAAAATATATATAATATCTCTCTATAATTTGTCTCTATTAAAAATAATCAACATGGCTATTTTAAGCCTCTAAGGACTAACGACCCAAGAGGCCCATAACCGTTCCGACTTCTGAAAGACTATTCAACAATGGGCAAAGTAAAGTATTTGAAAAGTGACCCCAAGATCAAGTTTTCTTACAGAACCGGGTGCCCATGACGCGAACTCAGCTCTTACTTGGTTTCTCGTTAACCATGGACCAAACCCATGGGCTGTTGATGATGAAAGGATGCAGAAGTCGTCAGATTTTCTCTCTTCAGAAGGAAGGCAGTTTTTTCAACCTCCCTCAAAATCTAAATTTCATCAATTATATTGAAAGATATGTGAGACCATAAGAGTATATAATCATCAACCAAAGTGAATTTTACCTCCAAAACAACACGTAAACGTAGACTTTCATGTCAAACTATAAAAGAAATGTGAGCTACCATGCAAGTTGCAGCACTTCACCAGGTTGGGCAGAAGCACCTCCTCCACATCACCTTCTTTAGCCAAAACTAGTGTCGACCCCAAGTCCTACTCCCCAACAACAAGCCTCCCCCCAACCAAAATAAGGCACCTCACATGGTGGATATGTGACGTTGAGACCTATTACCTTGCTCCAACTGTCGTGCTGCCCAACCTCACAATATGTCTCTGTTTGGTATGCCCAGACCACGCCATCAACCACAAAAGCTTTGCTCGCCACATAGGAGCTCACTGCCTTAGCCGTTGCTTGCCGCCATCACCTTTGCTCGCCCACAGAAGCTATGCTCGCCACAAAGGAGCCAGACATGGCAAGGTTGTGCAACTTGTTCATCGTGGTAAACCCATCATGATTGTCCCATGGAGGATTGGACCACCATTTGGAAATTTGTTGCCCAAAGCAGTCAGAGTCCAAGTTAGACAAATGGAACACAAGGATAAACAGGCAATACGCTTTGCTAGGCTCTCCTCTAGCGCACACTGAAGATAAAAATTCAAGAATTGAGCAACAGGAATGGACAAACAAGAAAACGGAGTTGGACAAGCGAATAAGCGACCACTTCGCTCACACGCCTAGGCTCAACCATGAGTCTCAATACATGCAAGCAAAATAAAGAGGATACGTAAGCGGGACAAGTCTCAACAAAAATCACTTGATGTGCAACTTCCATTGTGCAAAAATCACTTAGCAACATACAATTTAAGAAAAAATTGAAAGTAGCAGCTAAATGGTCCACCCAACACAATCATTCTTGGGACAAAGCGCCAAGACTACTAGAAGCTCAAGAACAATAAAAAAGACACATGAACAACTCTTCGGCAACCACTCTTTGCCAGACAAACAATGGAAAATCTAAAGCGGTAGTTGAATGGCTCAGCTTTGATTCCCCCGACCTTACTATTTATGTTTTATTTTCACTAACAAATTTAGTTTTTGGAGGTTTTTCCCACAAAAACCCTCAAGATTCCACAAGAATCCAAATGGATGAATAAGAGGAATGCACTTTACTCATCGATGTTAACCAATAGCAAGTTCAGACAATCCACTTCCTAAACAAGAGCTCCAGGGTGAATAAAAGAAATAAAGAGAATGCACAACTACGATCAACCCCCACTAGACAAAAAGCTCGGAAACCATCCCCCTAACCTACATCATTAGTTGTGGGGTCGCCCTTCAGCACCACTTGGGCACCTCAAGTCCTTATCCTCACCAAAGCAAAGGCACATGTTGAGCAACAACGCTTGCCCTGACTCGCTTGGACCTACAACGCTCCTCTCGATCAAAAAAAGGAACCCTTTGAGCAACAAGACTTCCTTGAGGAACAATGCCCTACCCAAGCTACAAGGCTCTTCCAAGCAACAAAGATTGGCTTAGAGCACTCATGTGAGTGTGTTGAATATTCATTATCACCAAGGGAGGGCCGCCCTCAAGTCTCACCTAAGCACCTTGAGCCCTCGCAACACTCCAGCAAAATGGCTCAAGCTTGCAAGTCTCAAACTTGTGATTTGAATTATTTACACTAACTAATTTGGGTCTTTGGTGAAAACTTCTTAAAATGGATGGGTTGTCCTAGGGGTGGCAATATGTGATATGACTTGTGAATCCAATATGAAGAAGACACGAAATTAACAGGTTTTGATTTGATATAAATGGGTTCGGGTGAAAAGAGGTTGACCCATTAAGACACAATTAATAAACGGGTCAACTCGCTTAACCCGAAATGAACCCTCAATAACCCGTTTAGATTTTATTTCAAAATTACAATGTTATTATTGTTGGGTTGTAATATTGATATTTCTCAATATGCCTATGTTTTTATTATTGTGATTGAAATTTTAAACCTATGCTCCTATTTGTTATTGTAGAGTTTGTAATATTGGTTTTATTATAGGTTAAAATTTTAAAAATATTGATATTTTTTGTTAGCAGATAGTCTTATTGTTCTTTTAAATATTGTGACTACTACTAAATATATATTTTAGTTTTTATGTGAAATTATGTTAATCATGTTAATTTAACACATTTACAAGAAAAATTATTAAACAGGTCAACGCGGGTAACATGACACGACCCATTATTTAAATGGGTTAGGTTTGAGTTTGGAATTTTGACACATTTAACTTAACAGGTTGGGTTCGGGTTGACCATATAGTTGAATGTTCATAACTTGATACGACATGAACACTACTCACAAACACGAACTGCCACCCTTAGGCTATCCTAGAGTAAAACACTCGGACCTCCCACCACAACATCGCAGTCAAGCATGCATCCCACCATAGCAAACAAGGCAAACATACACCTTCACCTCATCAAAATGGTTGAGCAAACCTCCCTTTACCTCAATGAGTAAGTGTTAACAACACACGTGTTTGGGGCTAACACTCACACTTAGCAATCAAAGGCTAACAATGCTCATGCGATTGGAGTTAGCCTCCACCCAAACAGCAGTCGAGAAAGTCTCCCGCCCACTTACAAAGCCAAGTGTTAGCAACGCACATGTAATCGGACTAACACCCGCAACTCTACGTCAGCAAATAGGCCCGACAATCCCCCTGCTACCTCAATAAGAAATGGTAGCATACATGTATGTGATCGGGACTAACACTCTCTCCATAACTGCATCACTAGGTTACCTTTACGAACGAGCCTCTAAGCTCCATAACCTCCTTGCACGAGTTGCCTTTTGGAATGAGTCGACGGGCTCATCAACTGCCTGAGATGGACCCAAGGAGTCGATGGGCTCCTTGACCACTTACGTGCAAGTTACAACAAATAAAATTTAATTGTAACACCAAAATGGCAATGTCAACGTGAAGCTGCCTTAGGTAAAAAAAAATCACTAACGCCAACTAAAACAAAGCGATTGTCAAATACGACAATACATGCTTTTCGCTAACGATAAACAGTTACACACAACCATCAATATGCTCAATTATTAGGCAAACACTTATACAAACAAACTTCTCAAAGGCCCATCCTTGAAGGCCCTTGCTATGAATTTCACAAGTATTCTTGAGGTCTGCCCTCAGAGATCTTCATTGCATTATACAACAACAAAAAACTAGGGACAAGTTCCTAAAATTTATCTTCTGCCACTTTCATAGACTATCTCTATTAGGATTGCTTGAAGATTCTCAAGGCCTTCTTATTGGGCAAATCGACCTTGAGAATTGCAAGCATCTATTGAATATAATATGAACGGGGTCCAACCTATTAGAAATCCATCACCAATAATAAAGGAAGAGATAAAAACAAGAGATAATATAAGAAAAAGATAAAGATAAATGGTAAAAAAGAAGAAGGTGACTCAGACATAAAAAATGTGAAAGTGGCATAAGGAACGTAGAAATCATATACTCTAAAAAAGGCAGGAACCTCTATAAAAGGAGAGGATTTCTACAATTCTTGACATTCTCTACAATTTCTCTACACACAGAGGCTTCTTAGATTTTTTTTCTCTCCAAAAGGAAGGTGTCTTCGCCAACCTCCCACAAAATCCTAATTTCATCTATTATATTGAGAGATATGTGAGGTCATGAGAGGTTGTACAATCATCAAGTATAGTGGATTTCTCCCTCAAAATAATCTGTGGACGTAGACTTTTGTACTGAACCACGTAAATCTCTATGTCTATCTCTTTATTTGTGTTTTATATACTTTATTTATTATTTATTTCATGGATGAGCATTCGTGCACCACATCAACGCTCAACCATCATTGTGTTCATTCAACCAAATTGTTGGGCTCTGACCATACAAGAAAAATGCATCAACATATACTTAGAGGTGTAACCAGTTCGGTCTGACTTTAGACATGTTTTAGAACTAAACCGATATAACTAGGTTTTGGAAATCTAAGAACTGATATGAACGGATACATCACCAAAACCGAAACTAAAAACTTCAGTTTCGGTTTCGGTCTAGTTTGGTTTGGTTTATAGGTGTTATTTGGTTTTTGAATTGTCCAACTCCAATCTCTACTCATGAATGGAAAACTATCAATTTTGGAAAATACTAAACTCCAATATCTACTCCACTTTTTTCTTAAAAATACAAGTACTCTTCAAAGACAAAATAAATAAAGCCCATTTAAATGTTAGAACCAACAAAAATCAAGTCACCAACAATGAAGATGCTGGTGGTTATGCAATTGCTGAAATAATGATACGATAATAATGAAGTAACTCATCATAGAATTACATAAATAAAATCAGAGTAACGAGCCATATCAATAGCCACACACCTTAACGAGAGCATAAAGACCAAAAGAACATGGAAGAAACAAATATGGAGAGAAACATGCATGGCACACCTTGCTGTTGTTATTTCTAAAGTCTAATGTGAATGATTTACAATAATTAGTGGACTTGCAAGATAATATTGAAAACAACTAAACAATGCAACCTAGGCTTTCAGAACACTTCAAACTATCAGTGTTCCAAAATTGGGCCTACAGTCCTAACCTTCTTAGGTGGGGTTTAGATAGTGTGATGAGATGAGATGGTTTTAGATGAAAGTTAAAAATTGAATAAAATATTGTTAGAATATTATTTTTTTAATATTATTACTGTTTTGATATTTGAAAAAATTGAATTGTTTATTATATTTTATGTGTGAATTTAGAAAAATTGTAATGATAAGATGAGATGAAACGCTTTTTGTATCCAAACCTAGCGTTATTGTTGACCAAAGAAAATCAAAGCCATAGAAAGTAAATCGAATATTTGAAGCCATAGAAAGTAAATCTAGTAGGAACAACAAAATAAAAAAGAAAATCAGAGCCATAGAAAGTAAATTAAAGCCATAGAAAGTAATCTAATCAGGAACAACAAAATAGAAAGAAAATCAAATATCTAAGTTTTTAAAAAAAATACCGAGAGGGGAGATGCCAGGGATGTCTGGAGGAGAAAGAGCTGCTGACGAGAGGAAGTGGTGGTCGATGGCGAGGGGCAGGGGCAGTTTGAGGAGGGGTTGTGAGTCTGTGATGCCTGCAAGGGTCTGAGTGAGTTACTTGAGAGTGAGATTGAGAGTGTCTAAGGTTTTGGGGGGAGGGAAGGGTGGAAGGTTGGGAACCCTAACTTACAACCATTCTAAATGGCGCCTTTTCCCCCTCTAAAAACAACACCATTTTGAGTCTGAGTTAGTGTTTCGGCCCTTGGGCTTGGTTGTTGCGGTTTTGACCCTTTAGGCGTCAAATTCAAAACCATAATTTTTTTTTAAACCCTGTTTTGGACCTTTTTTCCCTAAACCAAATCTTATTTTTTTAAACCCTAAATTTAATTTTAATCTTATTTTAACTATAAGTATTTTTATTTATTTATTTATGATTTTATAATTTTTTTAACACTAAATTTAATTGTTAGTATTAATTATTAATAATTACTAATTTATTAGTGTCTAATATAGGAGATAGACATGTAAAATGTGCTCCATGGTATTTAGTTGAGTGTATTCTTCAAGTATCATTAACTACTCAATTAATAGTGCAAAGGCTTGCTTTATATATATCTGTCTCTTTCTTTATAAACTCTAGATTTCTTGTATAGAATCTAAATCCTATATTGATTTCAGGTTTATGCCAATAGATGTTGCGTTACTCAACCGCATCCCATTTTCCTTGATTACAATTTATTTACCCTAACTTTTAGAGCCTTCTTCAAAGGATAAGGCTACTATACCGCATAGGTTTTTTCACATTTTTTAATATATTTAAATATTTTTATAAAATAAAAAATAGAACAATACATTTAAAATCACTTCTTTAAAAAAAATAAAATTGACCTTCTTTAAAAGTTATAGCTAAATAGTGGTTTTCTTTAGTTTAACTACGTAACTTTTCAAAACATCACACATCTCATGATACTTTTTCTGTTTAAATATATTTTATTATTGATTTTTTCCTATTTTTCAAAATCCACATTTAAATATATATATATATATATATATATATCCTCCTTACTTTAATATTACAAAAATCTGTCTCTTCCTAACTATAATATTTTAAAAAAATCCATCTCTTACAGACAATCATATTTTAAAAATTCTTTTATTCATAATAGTACAATTTTTAATAATTTATCTTTTTGCTAACAATCATATTTTTAAAACTCGAAGAGTTTTTTTCCAAATCGTTATATACCCAACCGATGAATAGTTTGAAAAAAAAAGAAAAGAAAAGAAAAACTAGGTGATTAATAAAAAACTGGAATAATTGATGTTGTTTAACTTTAGCTTTGAGAAGCGCTAGCAAAGCAAAAAGCTTGCTCTATTTTGAAGAGTGGGATGCATATCGGCTTTTGTGGATATTTGCTACAATTTAAGCAGCATGATGAGAATGAAAATTGGAAAATGACTTGTGTACAACATTACCGCTAAACAAGACATTATTCTAGTAACAATTTGACCAAATTTTATCTTACTCAATACCGGGTCTAATTTTTATTTTTGTTTGTTTGAAATTATTTTACTTTCAATTAGGGGTGTAAAACAAAAACCGAAAAACTGGTCCGGTACCGGGGAGTGTGGGTAGCAACTCTACTATAGGTATTGTAAGAAAGGGGCACCCATAGTGGGCATCCCTTCACCTCCTCTTGGGGGTTATGAAGTGGCTCTTAACCCACTTCATGAGGCTTGATGGCTGGCCTTTAATGGCCAGCTAGGGGGTTACACTAGAGAGGATATTTACATAGTCTCTCCCCCTCTTTAGAGGGTACACTTGGGAAAAACAAGCTCTCTCTCTCAAAATGGTTCTCTCTAGTCACGGCATCTAGGCTGTGGAACATGTAAGTGTTGTTATGGTATTATCACGTAGCACACTCAACCATCGATGGAAGATCGTGGATGAACAACGACGCTAAAGAATCCGTGGGACAGCCGCATTAGATCCGAGATATTTCCTATGAGGTAATATTGCTTCCGCTGTGCATTCTGATCTAGTATTTCTTACATTAGTATCAAAGCCAAATTGGTTGTTCCCAATTTGTATTTGATGTGCATATTGTGACTTCTCTTACTGAAATATTTCTGCACGATGAGAATTTTTGACCAACGAGATGGCGGCCGTTACGGTGGTAGTGTCGCTGTGGAAGGCATGTAAAGATCTGCCTCGCGCGGAGCCATACACCATGGTGGTGCCGAAGGCTGATCTGCAGCGGGCAGATTCGCGTGAAGGGCCGCACGCAGAGCTATGTGCTCTGTTGCAGGATACGGCACGGCACGGCTGACAGTAGCATGTCAGCTACTAGAAGATAGGTGCAACGCAGTGGTTAAGGCCGGATCAAATTGATCTGCTACGCACTTCAAATGAGGCGCTGTCCTCTGTGCGCACCAAGGTGGTGCAGCAACTCGCATTGCCGTGCACAGTGCTATGCATGAGAGCACCGTAGCCAACGGCACTATGCCTGACCAGAGTGCTGCATCAAACACTGTCGCGCATCAGGCCAAACGACGGTTTCACCATGGAGAGCACCACTGTTGGTGGCTGGCTCCTCAACGGAGGCGCTGTGTTTTGCTGCGCGCAGAGCAACGCACACCATGGTGGAGCTGCGAAGCTCTGCATTGCACAGAGCACGACATCTCCATTTTCCTGAGCTACGCTGAGCAACAGATGCCAGGCCGATGAAGTGCTGACTGCCGTGTGCAGATCCAAGCCCAGTTGTGGGAAGAGCAGCTCTCGTGGCCAAGCACAGCACGCTGCCACAATTGGCAGCGTGGGTGGTGGCGAGCTAGAGGCTCTGCTGCTTGCAGACGAGCACCACGAGTTTTGCCGTGTTACTGTGCGCACCAAGAGCAGGGTGCTGCCAACTCTGCTGCACGCAGAGGAGCACGGCAGCTCCGTGGCTCCCCAACATGTGGCTGCGGCGCTTCTAACTGCCAGGATGTGGTGGTGGTGCAGACGGGGCAGCTGCAAGCCACTGTCTTCCATGGTGGGCAAAGCTCTGTGGAGTGGAAGAGAGGGTGGCGGGGGTTTCTTGAAATTTTTTTTCTTCCGTTACAACACTGTAATTGTTGGGTGGAGGAAGATGAGCAGTGCCCTTATGCTGGATGAAGATGCATTGTGGACTATTTCCTTTCAAAAACATAGGGTTGGGCTTGTTTAAAAAAAAAAAAAAAAAAAAAGATGTTGGGCTGTTATTTTTTATTCGCTTGGGCTAAAATATTTGTTGCAATAAACGGATTTGTTTTAAATACGGCTTATATTGTGTTTAAAATGGCAACAGTTCTATTTTTTTTGTTTTTTGTTTTTTTTTTAAAAGTCATTGGGTGGTTTGGGCCACATGCCCAGCAGGCTCAGGCTTGCACAATAACTGGGCGCCCATGAGGGTCAGCCCATTTGCTGTCCAAAATTCAATGGCACAAATTTTTATTTTTATTTTTGAAAAAAATGCTTAGCGATGTTTTGAACCTAAGACCTCATTGATACACAAAGGCAATGGGCTTAACCATTGGGCTAGAGGTTAGTGCTAATATGTATGTTGTTTTTATTTAGTAATTCAACGTGTAATTGTGGTATATAATATTTATTTTTTTTGAAATATTTTTGCATATGGTTATTGAATATATGCATGCCATGAGATTATGAAATAAATTTTATCGCATTTAATAGGCATTTTATTTTATGTTATAAATTGCCTAGATTATTATTTTTTTGTGAATAATAATTATTTAGATCAAATGTGATGTGATTATTTTTTGTACATATATTGTGATTACATGTAATTATATGAGCTTATTTTATTACTTGTATTGTTAGACTATTTTTTAAGAATTCTCTTCAGTTGTTTAGAATGTGATAAATTAGATAATTAAGTAGCCCGAGTTTGATTAGTCCATGCTTCTGATTGGCTCAAATGAATTTCTTTGATTTGAGAAGAAATTGTTTTCATGTGACTAAATCGGTAGATTACTTATTCTAGTGAGAGTATGGTTGAGATTGATTTGGAATTAATCTCCTATACGATATAAATTTGCACAAAAATTAAGTTAGAAATTAATAATTAGACATTGAGGCGCAAGAGATGATTAGGAAGCTTAGCGAATTTTTGATCTTGCGATGTTTATTAATTACTTTTTGTTCTGACTTAGATTAACGTGACAAATTTCTTAGATTTGTGTGCAATTAGATGCGCATAGTTTAGTAACTTTGAGATAACCATGAAGAAAGCCTAGAGATTATTTATACAATTTAATCGTCGCATTAATCTCCTCCATGAGCAGTAGTTGGAAACAAATAAAGATTACTATGAGTGTCAGATAGTCTTAGACCATCGTTATTGTGAAACCTCTGAAATGTCTATAAGAAAATTGGAAGTACGCGTGGGACGCATGCACTACAATCTTTTTATAGAAGTTGATGGGATCAACTGTCAAATCGAACTAAACCACTATTTTGCCTTATTTTTTTGTGAGTAATAACAGAAGTTGCGTGTTGTTTTGTAACGCAAAGATTAATTGCTCCTAAATTTGAGGTTGAGCATTATAATCTTAAACCAACTTAGATTAACTCACAGATAAGCATATACTCTATAAAACTTGCTAGTATGTCTGGCAAGTAAGTTAAAATCTGAATGTGCAAGAGTGTCGAGGGCATTCTTGATTGATACATTCATTTTTTAAAGGATTTATCAGTGCACCTTTATGTGGTATTAGCACTGGTAATCTCGCTCAATTTTTATTTCTCACTAGCGAGAATAAATAGGTTCTTGCAGATATATAAACTTTTGAACACCCATTGAGAGTAATGTAATACCAAGCACCTTAGAGGTTAGCATGGTAACTATGGCAAAAATCTAAATAATTAGGAATGACTTAATTCAGCCTAAAAATCTTGCTCGTGGTTGCACTAATGCAGGATAAGTTTTAGGCTAAGATAATTTCTCGAAAAATTTTTCTTTTCTCTCCTATAGTGGATTAAAGAATATGAAAAATATTGAGTATGCAAGAAATAAGGATATATCGCTAGTTAGCAGCTAAAACGTCACATACTGTATTTGTTGCACAAAGCGATGTTTTTATTAGCGCTTTTAATGTGATATTTGTGAAGTCTATACCTAATTTGATTTAAGACTTATTGAAAGTAGTGGTGTTAGTGAGAATTCCTAGAGGTTTAGAAGTTGGATGGTCACTCATTGACTCAGTGATATTATTTCTCGGGTGGGGAAATGATATACTAAAATATGCCATGGAGTTATAGAATGATGGGTGTGAAGCTTGAGAAATTGAGTATTTTCTCGCTAATGAGATCCATCTCCTTAGTTTAGAAGAGTCAAAGAAAAAAGGCAATATGAGCATTCTCTATGTGAAAGTTCTTATACGTACACACTAAGGATTTATATAATAAAAATATTGTTTCATCATATAAATGCGATCCAATTTTTTTTTTTTTAGGAAAATATATTTTTCAGTTAAAATATTTTCAAAATTGTAATCGTATGAATTATATGATGAGAACACTTATCTCGCAGTTTATTGACTTGCTGAGAATGTGTTATGGCACAAAGCAGTAGTTGTTACATCACACTTGGGTTGATGTAATATGGGGTTGTGGCCATAATTCTTATTTGTCTTCCTTAGATTGAGTTCATTCGCTTTTGAGAAAGGCTGAGTGATTATTTTGTGTAAACGTGAATTCTATTAAAAATTGAGAGGATCTAAGCTTGATCATTTTTTGGTTGAGTCAAGAAAATTTTTTTTGTAACACTTATATTTTGGAAAGAACGTTTTCATCACATTTCATTCCACATTACCTTAACCTTAATATTTTCAAAATTCTTTTTATATAAGATTGCCGAAAATAATGGGAGTAATTCAATAGCTAGTAAGAGTATACCTTTGAGTTAAGGTGTACCATTTGTGATAGTGACTCCCAAAAGTTATAGAATATAAGGATCCTCTTAAATAGCGTGGTAGCTTTATATCAATATTCTCTCGTTGTTTAGAAACTAGAAGAGAATATTTGTAATATCGCTCCGCTAAAGGTATTGAATTCACATAGTAGGAATCTCAATATAGAATCTTAGATTTGCTTCACTTATATGATCCAACCTGGGGTTGTTGATCTAATTGACAAAGGAAAAGTGAAGTTGATAGATGTATAGATCCATCTCTTGGCACTAATTGAGTTGCATTTAGATAGCTATTGATCGCATATTTATTGAAACTTTTCTTGAAGGTGTTAAATAGCTGATTCTCATAGGAAAATTAGCTTTTGTGATGTTTAGGCATGAAGTACTTTGAGCGCATGATTGTTGCTAGTATTATTTTGGTATTGAAAGTGAATGAATGCTGCTGGTGCTATTTACATGCGGCCTAAACAAACCATCTATTCAAAGATACCCGATGTACCTAGTCGTTTTTTTTAAACGACATATTGAATAAAATGTGGTTCTTTGAACGCTGTTGACAATATTAGAAAAGTGTCATCATAAGAGATATTGCGAACTGGTTATCTTAGATAATTAATTGTCGCCTAATAAGAGGTTTTCCATATTACGAGGTGATGTACATGGGTTTGTGAAAAGTAGCTCAGGCTTCATGTCTTGTGTGATTGTTTATAAGAAAAGCAGTTTCTAGGAGCTCTTGTTCAAAATTCATAGATAATTAATGAGATGGAAAATACTAAAGAATCTAGTTTTGACTATACTGTTTGGTGTTTCCATTATGGTTTGCTCATGGGAGTTAGAGGTTAAGATTTTGTTAGAGGGTAAATATGGCTTACTTTGTTAAGTGAGTTTGTGATGGGATTGACGTTAAAAGTAATGACTAGGCTATTATGATTGTCTTTGGGGGCAAATACCTTAATCGCTTTACCCTTAATGAAAAATATATTATGGTTATCTCACGTGCTTTTGTTGAGTGCAAGAGATTTATATGAAACCTTGAAGTCGCAAATTAAGTTTGCTAAATAACATTTGTGGTCACCTTGTAGATTCTTAAAAATCGCAGTTAGACTTGCTGACTAGAATCTATGGCTTATATTGTGAGTCTGACCTAAATGAGATTCGCGATGAGTCATCGCTGACTTCATGGTTGTGCAAAGGTCTTTTACATGTAAAATATGAGTCTCTTGGTAGAAGCATGTTTTGGAAAGTTACTACACATTAGAATGTGTATGGAGATAAATGGTCATTAAATACCACTTGAGAATTGTGGTTTAATAATTTGTTGTTGACCATATGATTTCTCTGTACCTCATGGTATTGCTCGTCATGCAAATGATACTAATGTGTTCTATGATCATGTGGCTTGATTGGAAGCATTTTTTTAGTAAGCACACACATTCACCATAAATTTAGGAGTTATGGTAAAAAATGTATATTGACAGGCTTAGATCGGTCACTCACACGAGCGATCGCCTTTAGCGCTATAAAGAAGTAGCAAGCAAAGATGAGACAATGTGTCACTCGGTACTTGTCCAGAGAGGGATAAGTTGTAAGACATAAAAGATATGTTGCCTTAGTGGGAGCTAAGATGAGGTCTAAAGACCGTGCATGGTTACCCACAATCCATATAGCCTGTGGTTTAGCCAGATGCAAGATCCTCTTTGGCGCTTTGGATAGCGAGCAAATGGAGGGATTGGGGTTAGGCGCTGAGATAGCGACTAGACTAAGATCTATACGGTGAATTGAGATTAGATATACTCTCTTTCTTTGGAAAAAGAACTCCACCGTAACATGTATTTCATACTATATGTGCTATTGCGACCAACAGTAGAGGTGAGTGAATGGTTCTCTGCTTCCTCACCGTGTGAGTCCAGTAGGTTATAATTGATGACCTTAATTTATTTATACCCTCAAGAGACCTTTGATTATGTCACGAGGTTGATGTTTTAGTGTCTGTTACTTTGGCATGTTATCTACGGCCATGAATGATGCGGTCTAAAGAGGCATTGCTGGGAAAGCGATTAGACTGAAACTAAATGACATGAGCACGAAGGGAAGACTATTTGGTAATATATCGATAATGGTGTGTACTAATTGCCGGCAAGTTATGTTGCTTATTGGGAGTTGCAATATAGCTGTGAGTACATCATGTTTTATGGAGATTGAGCATTGCTCTGAGTCATTTGGACTCGAGAGGGATTAGGGATGCATGGTCTGATGTGATCAAATGAGTCGGGGCATAACGAGACACTTTTAGGGATGTTGCTATGCTGGTCTTCTCTAGGAGAGATTTGGTATAGTGCTCCCATTTTTCTTTTACAGCTGTGCTCGATGGTCGCATTGCCTATTTGCTAATATGAACAAGATTGAGAACATATTGAGGGATGCAGACCTGGGGTCTTGCCCACTATGTGTGAGTGGGAGATGTAAGAAAGGGGCACCCAGTGGGCACCCCTTCACCTCCTCTTGGGGGTTATGAAGTGGCTCTTAAGCCACTTCATTAGGCTTGATGGCTGGCCCTTAATGGCCAGCCAGGGGGTTACACTAGAGAAGCTATTTATATAGTCTCTCCCCCTCTTTAGAGGGTACACTTGGAAAAAGCAAGCTCTCTCTCTCAAAATGGTTCTCTCTAGTCACGGCATCTAGGCTGTGGAACGTGTAAGTGTTGTTCTGGTATTACCACGTAGCACACTCCACCATCAATGGAAGATCGTGGATGAACAACGATGCTAAAGAATTCGTGGGACAGCCGCATTAGATTCGAGACATTTCCTATGAGGTAATGTGGCTTCTGCTGTGCATTCTGATCTAGTATTTCTTACGATATTAATCCAACCAAAGTGTTCTTGTAAGAGACCTGGTTAGTCTAAAATGCCCCTAGTCTAAAATACACATACCACATATCCAAGCTAATTTAAATACCCCAACAACAAATCATATTAGGCAAAAATAGCCTGATCGAAATAAAACCAGCTGATGATAACCAAAAATCTCCAGAACTAGCTTCATCTTCAATATGTTCTCTCGCATTCTCCACTTCCCATCTGCCATCTTCTTATTCTTCATTCCTATATTCTTTTTCTTCTCCTTCTCCTTCAAACTTCATCTTCTCCAAAGAAACTGTAGGGCCATATTTTTTCATCGACATGGCATGAGCCACGTCACAGATGGGCAATCACATTGATGTGACCGAATCTGACCACGGTGCAACCTATAGTAGAAATAACTAGAAATATCTTCACTTTCACACCAGAGACCCATAATGTGACCCACAGTGGGAATAACCAGAAATATATTCACTTTCATATCAGAGACTGACGGTGTTGGCGTTGTCGTGGTTTAAGATGGAGATTTCTTGTGGGTATTTCTACCATCGACTTGATTGTTCTAAGATAAGGATTTTTGGTGGGTCTTTAGGTCATCAGCTTGATGGTTCTAAGATGGAGATCGCTAGTATGAATTTTTGTTGTTGACTTAATCAAATATTGTTGGCGATTTGGTACGCTTTACATGCTCGGGTGTCGATCTCCCATATAATCCAATCAATTTGATCGAGGGTTAGATACTTATGGAGATTGAGCACATTTTTTGTTGTCATGTTAAAGTATTGATAGGGGTGTAAATTCAAACCGGAAAACTGGAAAACAGGTCCGGACAGAACCGGTTTTACCAGTTTTGAACCGGTCCGGTCCGGAACCGGTTCTTAGAATGTGAAAACTGGCCGGTTCCGGTTTTAGGATTTTTCGGACTAGACTGGACCCGTTGATCAAAAATATATATAAAAAATAATATTTGTATTATTGTATATATAAGTTTTTATAAAAAATATTATATATATATATTAATATATATAAGTTTTATATATTATGTATAATTTACATTTTTATCAGCATCATTTGACAATAGTATTAAGTTAAACGTACTTGAGTAATCTATGCAAGAGATTAAAAATTAATCTTAAATTTATTAGTGTGTATCAGCGTATGCAGGTTAGTGAGGTTGTTGTCATGTTGATTTTGTTGAAGTTTGGTGTTTCCAAAATAGTGTATGCAGGTATAGTGAAGAAATGGACTACACTATAGTATGTTTTCTAAATTCTAGGAGACTATAGACTTAATTGTATGGACTATAGTTGTTGTCATGCTGACTCTGTATGATGCTATCTTTGATTCTCTATCATTTGTAAATGGAAGAGAAGGACCTCTAGAAAATAGCTTAGCAACCAACTTGTATTTTCCTTCTTTTTGGAGGCACATACAATCAAAGCTCTTTTCATTTCTAACATTTTTGCTGGTTGGTGGTTTCTAAGTAGAGAATCTCTGATGCTATTGCTATCTCAGATATGAATGGACATTTGCTTCTTGCATAGAGCACATTTTTCAGATTTACTTACAAAAAATAAAGCATTTGTGGCCCAATTTGTTTTGAACTAGGCTATCTCCGATGCTATTTGATGCTATCTTTCTCATTTGTGCTATCTGGGTTAAAAGAAATTTGATATTATCTTTGTGCTTGAAGTAAATGGAGGAAATCTTGGAACTTAATTAGAAGATGTGATTTGTGAAGATTAAAGACTTCAAAAAGCATTTTTGGCTTCAAAGTTTCATGTGCCATAATTTATAAGCATTGTTAATTTGTTAATTTGTAATTTAATATACCATAATATATCTGAGGGCCTAAGGCTTCTGATGTAAGTCATGAAACTTTGTATTTTATTGTTAATTTGTTATATTTTAAAGTGTATATTTATTTTACGTTTGTTATATTTTAATTGAAAATAAAAAAGATTCACGATGTCAAGCCGAGTTACTTGACTCGATATTAGATTGAGTTTCGAGCCGAGCTTGAGTTCAAATATCATGTAAATGAGCCGAGCTTGAACAAATTTTTAGACTTGACTTCTAATCGAGCCCAACCCATTAGTATTTTAAACGAGTTGAGCTCAAACACTATCTGCTTGCTTAAGCCCGGCTCAAATACAACTTTGGTTGTAGAGAGTTTGCATCTTGAACAGTTAGATGTGAAAATGATATGTCTTCACGGTGATTTAGAATAAGACATCTATATGCATTAACTAGAAGGGTTCGCAATACAAAGAAATGAGAGTCTTGTTTGCAAACTGAAGAAGAGCTTGTATAGCCTGAAACAAGCTATAAGGCAGTGGTACAGAAAGTTTGAGAACTTCATGTGCAGTTCTGGTTACACTAGATGTTAGGCAAACCACTATTGTTATGTCAGGTATTTTGGCAACTCCTATATCATTGTATTGTTGTATGGTGATGATATGTTTATTGCATAGTCCAGTATTGATGAGATCAACAATTTAAAGAAACGGTTGTTAAAACAATTTGCAATGAAGGATATGGGAGCTGTAAAGCAAATCATCGACATGACAATTATAATAGATAGAGTCAAAGGCACATTAAGACGCTCACAAGTAAAGTATGTTAAGAAAGTGCTTAGTAGGCTCAATATGGAGAAAGCCAAACCAGTGGGCACACCTTTGGAAATCATTTCAGACTTAGCAAGGATCTGACGATAAAGGAGGAGGATGATTATATGAATAAGGTACCCTATGATGTATACTGTATGCAATGGTCTGTACAAGACCAGACGTTGCCCATAAAGTAGGAGTTGTGAGTATGTACATGAGTAATCCAGGAAAGTAGCATTGTGAGACAGTAAATTGGATTCTGAGGTACTTGAGAGGTTCTTCGGATACATGTCTTTGCTTTACTATGGTTGGCTTGAAACTGCAGGGTTATGTTGATGCTGATCTAGTTAGTGATATTGATAGTCGGATGAGTGCTACATGTTTTGTATACACTTTGGGTGGTACTGCTATGTCTTGGAGTTCAAACTTGCAAATGACTTGCTCTATCTACCACTGAAGTCGAGTATGTTGATGTATTTGAAGCCTCAAAGAATGAGAATGTTACTCTCTATAGTGATAGTCAGAGTGTCGTATTCCTTGCCAAGAATCCAATTTCATTCTAGGACTAAACATATTTAGATTAGATATTATTTTATTCAATCTTTTCTTTATAATGACCAGTTGATACTTGAGAAGATTTGTGGAAGCAAGAAGCCTGCAGTTATGTTGACAAAGGGTGTTATACTTGAGAAATTGAAGTTGTGTGCAACTTCAGTTGGTCTTCTAGCCTGAGGATAGGAGTTATGAGTTGCAGGGGTGGAGCTTTTAGTTTTGAAGGCAGGTGGTTGATAGTTGTAGTTGTACCAACTTCCAAGTGGGAGAATTGTTCAATTTTTTTGTGTGGAGTCTGGTTCTATTTTACAGCAGCTCAGTTTGATAACTCGATCCAATAAGAATTCGTTGCGGTTTTTTGGTGGATTTTTCAATGAGACTTCACTCCTGGGAAAAAAATTTGACTCGGTTTTGCTCTTAATGTGACCTGATCCACTAATTAGGGTTTACCATATATATGTACTAAACCCTTATATGGCTGCTAATTAGGGTTTATTATATATATGCACTATTCCAGTATGGCCCCAGTATTATTGTACTGTGTATTCGACTATCATTTGAAATAAAATTCACTGTATCTCCATGGAGGTAGGTACATTGCCGAACCATGTAAATCATGTGTCGTGTGTAATTGACTCTACTTTTTGCTTTACTTTTTCTCTTATCTTTCCTAAAATCTTATTAGTATCTCTGTTCCATACCACCACTTTTCAGCTGCATCTTTGAATGTAAAGGTAGAAAACTTGACTTTTTGAGAGTCAATGCAGTCCAAGACCCTCAGTAACTTTTCCATTCTTATATACCATTTCTTCACTGCAACTGGATCAAGTTCCCTTGTAAAAGTAGGTAGATAATGCCTCTTGAGTTCTGTAAAAGTACAACCTTCTTGTTTTTATGTTCTATAATCTATTAGTAGGCTGAGTAACTCTAGAATATAACTTATCTGCAACTTGGTCAAACTCATTGTTCCAGAACAATTTGACAATTCCTTCTGTTGCCCAGATGACTAATATAAGAGGGAGTTAATTGGGTTGTAATTAAAAATTCACAATTATAAGTCAAATACACAATATAAAATATGAACAAAATACGAAGCAGTAATAAATATAAAGAGTACGGGTAAGAAAAAGCAAACTTAATATTTTAACGAGGTTCAACCCCACTACCAACATCCTCACCTCAAGCTACTCCTTGAGGATTCCTAAATTCACTATTCAACAATTCACTATTCAACCTCCTTCAGGTGGAGATAGAAACCTATTACATATTTGAGTAGTACCGCTATAAAGAATCCATGTAGAACACTTTCTACACTTGCAATCACTTTACACGTGGTGATTCAACGTCTATTCCCTGTGTAAAACACCTTCTACACGTACAAGGGTTATATACATCATTTTACTTATACAAGAACTGATAGTGGGTAGGTTATCAGAAAACACTCTTCAATGAATGGAATAAAAATAATATAACGTAAACTATATCTCTTTCAAAATGAACAACGATTAAGACTCAATGCTTAGAGAAGAGATAGTGAAAGCTTTAAATGAATGTTGTAAAACTTGCAATGATGTGTGTATGGTCTGTTGTAGTTGTAGATTTTAGAGATCTCAAATGAGCTATTTATAGGTATATGAGACTTCATTTTCAAATTTAAAAAGATTCACATGTCAAAGACAACATCATTCACTTTTCAAAATTTTTCAAATCAAAGTTTTACTTTTTGTAATTATAAAAAACAACATCATTTACTTTTTAAAATATTCAAATCAAAGTTTTATTTTTCGTAATTGTCAAAACAATATCATTCACTTTTCAAAATATTCAAATCTTTTAATCATGTCATGCACATGTGAAAGATGACAATTAATCATCTTTCAAAAATTCAAATTTCAAACTTTTAATTTTCAAATATGTCATTCACATGTGGAAAATATAATTTGATGCTTTATGATAAAAGATTAATTTTGAGCCTTAATTCGATTTCGAATTTTATCAAAAGATGTTCAAAATTACTCTAACAACTTTATTTGCAAGTTAGGTCCCTTTCTTGCTCATGCTTGGTTCATTGATGTGCTTGGCTACATTTTGTAGACAACTTGAGTTTGATATTCCTTTATACTTGAATTTATTTGTTATCATCAAAATCCATATGTAGATATGTAATTATATGAGGTTTGAAACCTTGAGTTCAACAATCTCTCCCTTTTTTATGAGGACAAATACTTAGTAGAACTCTGAAGCCTATAGTAATACTTACGCTCCCCTTGAAAATGTGTGTTAGGCTTTCAATTAATAAATAAACATAATTCCAAGCATATATAACAAGCTTAAGAAATAAAGCATTGGAAAGCAACATGTTCTAGTCTAAAACTTCTTCCCCTTTTGGCATAGTTAAAAAAGAACCACAATAAGCACTGCCAATGGATTGATGAAAATGGTGTGTTTGTAGAAACAATGGAGAGTTGAATAATTGGAACCGCCCGGGTCCTGACAAATGCTGCAAAACTTGGAGCTGCTTGGGTCCTGACAAGTGCTATAAACCTCAAGCTGCCTGGGTCTACGGAAATAGTACGACAAAGCCTCAAGCCCAGCCTGGGTCTCGACAAGTGTTGCAACGCCTCGAGCCCTGTCCGAGTCCAACCTGGATTAACTCTATCAACTTAATGCAGAATGAGATTTAAATCGCCTGATATTATTGACAAACGAGATTTTGTAGAGATTTGAATGTTCTGGATTTCTATTTAAAAAGATCATTTTCACTCTTCTAGTACTCACATAAACGTTTCTCACATTGCTCCTTGACCTAGTTTTAGTTTATTCAGAACGATAGCATGGTCGAGTAACATTCTTCCAATAATGTTCCAGATTTAAATCAGGAACCATTTACGCCTCAACCGTTAATTTTCTCTCCTGAGGCCGTCAACGCCATGATAGGTGCAAAGATGCATTTTTCATGCATGACTGATACTAAGGTTGTTGCAGGATCAAGAATGCTCAATGCTCAATATGCTGTCTCTATTACGACCATGTCTTGGAGGTTATTGGCAAGGGTGAGTGAGGTTCATCGGCTTAACAATCAAATATCTGAGTTGCATCAAAGGCTTGCTAATAAAACTAAAAAAGAATAAAAGATTAAAACAAGAAAAGAATGAGTTGAAGAAATTTGTGGATTGGTATGCTCATAACCTGCAACCATGAATAGAGGAGGTGGAATGAGAGAGAGTACAAATACAAAGTCAACATCAATAGTTAACAGCAGAGGTTCGGTATTTACAAGAAAAATAGGGACAGTCTGTAGTAAGTTTTGAAGAATGGATATGCATCCAACATATCTTGTAATCTTGACTAAGTATGTTTTGAATAATTGATAGCTTGTCTTGCTCTTATTTTCATCTCTATAAAATAAGTCTTGAGTTTCATTTAATTTGCATCAAGTCTTCTTTGCTCTCTGTAATCCATCTGCATTCGCATCTAATTCCCTTTTTTTTTTAATGGCTCAACAATCTTCTTCAAACAATCCCCTTGTTCACTACATGGGCTATACTGCACCACAACCACCAATTATTTTTGCATCTACCATAGGTGCCATGATGCAGCATGAGAGTGATCTGACTAACAAGTCAGATGAAGAAGCCATTTATGAACTTGTGAGTCTCGGTTCTCGATACTCATCGTCCATTGTTGCATTTTTTCGACGGTTGCAGTCCATAACTCGTGAGGTTAAAAAGCTTAACGAGAATATTTGTATACTTCAACGACTTATTCACGAGTCTAACAAAAAAATAAAAGACTTGAGGCAGGAGAATAAGGATTTAAAATCTTCACTTATCTCTTCATTTTGACTGCCTAATTCTTTTGATAAGGATGACATGTTGATATATGAAGAGTAAGAGTGCTTGAAAAATGAGGCTAGATGTCTCAAGTTTTTTTAAGTCATTTGAGATAATAAAAAATATTTAATAGATATTCATAGCATGCATCATTCATATTTCTCTTCTAATCTTGCATAGTCTCTCTTCTGGCCGAGGCTTTGTGAAAATGTCTTCCAACTGATCGTATGTGCTTATGAATTCTAGTACAATATCACCCTTCTGCATATGATCTCAAAGAAAATGATATATATTCTCAATATGCATAGTTCTAGAATGTTGTATTGGGTTCTTTGAAAGATTTATAACACTTGTATTATTACATTTTATTAGAATGTGATTGTATATGAGTTTAAAATCCTCAAGTTGTTGCTTCATGTAAAGAACTTGAGCACAACAACTACTCGCAGCAATATATTCTACCTCAGCAATATATAATGCAACATAATTTTACTTTTTACTAAACCATGAAACAAGTGCATGACCTAAGAAATGACATGTTCCAATAGTATTTTTTCAATCAACTTTGCAACTAGCATAATTTGCATCTGAGTAGCTGATTAGATCAAAAGAAATACCTTTGAGTCAACTGGCTTACCGGCTTCATCCTTGTCAAGTTTGGTAATTTGGCTCATTGGTGTTCCAATTTCTTTCGTACCTTCCATCCCAAACTTTTTGAGTAATTGTTTGATATATTTTGATTGATTGGTGAATGTTCCACTTTTTGCTTGCTTGATTTGCAATCTGAGAAAGAAGTTAAGTTCTTCCATCATGCTCATTTCCAATTCTTCCTACATACTCTTAGCAAAATCTTGGCACATATTTTCATTAGTAGTACCAAATATGATATCATCCATATAAATCTAAATTAAAATAATATCATCTTTTTCATGTTTGATGAAAATAGTTGTATTGATTTTTTCACTTAAAAAATATTTTTCAATCAAGAAGCCACTAAATCTCTCATACCAAGCTCTAGAGTCTTGTTTGGGTCCATATAGTGTTTTTGTGAGCTTGAAAATATGATTTGAAGAAATATAATTTTCAAAACCTGGAGGTTGCTTTACATATACCTCTTCATTTATAAAACCATTTGAAAAGGAACTTTTAACATCCATTTGAAAAAGTTTAGAATCTTTATAAAAAGCATAAGCAAATAGCATTTGAATAGCTTCTAATCTTGCGACCGGTGCATGTCTCATCATAATCGATTTATTCTTCTTGATTGAAACATTGGGCTAGAAGTTGAGCCTTGTTTCTAATGATGACTCCGGACTCATCTTTCTTGTTTCTAAAAACCCATTTTGTTCCAATAACAGTATGATTTTTGGGTTTAGGGACAAATGTCCAAACATCATTTCTTTCAAATTGATTTAGCTCTTCTTGCATAGCTAGAATCCAAGATTCATCAAGAAGTACTTCATCAATATTTTTGGGTTCAATTTGAGATAGGAAAGCAGTAGCAGTATGATTGCAAATATTTCTAAGAGATGATCGACTATTTACACCTCGTGAAGGTTCTCCTAGAATTTGTTCTACTGGATGATCTTCCACATGTTTCCATTGTTTGATTGCATCTTGTATCAAGTTTTTATGATCTTTTCTGATGTCTTCATGTTGGACTTTCTCTATCGTGTTCTCTTTGTTGAGATTGAGACTATCTGTTTTACTTATACATTCTCTTTCTTCATCAACAAATTTCTTGGAGAGTAGAGGATTAGATTCATCAAATATTACATGCATAGATTCTTGTACAGTCAAAATATTTTTATTAAAAACTCTATAAGCTTTACTATTAGTAGAAAACCTGAGAAAGATGCCCTTATTAGATTTTGCATTAAATTTGCCTAAATTATCTTTGTCATTCAAAATAAAGCATTTGCATCCAAATATATGAAAGTAACCAATGTTGGGTTTTTTCTCATTCCAAAGCTCATAGGGGGTTTTATCTAATTTAGACCTTAACATAGATCTGTTTATAACAAAACAAGCAGTACTTATCGTTTCTGCCCAAAAATTACTAGGCAAGTTGTTCTCATTGAGCATTGTTCTTGTCATCTCTTGAAGAGATCTGTTCTTCCTCTCTACTACCGTATTTTGTTAAGAAGTTCGAGGAGCAGAGAAATTATGCATAAAATTATTTTCATTATAAAAAACTTCAATATCTTTATTAACAAACTCTTTTTCCCTATCACTTTGAATACTTGAAATAGTATAACCCTTTTCATTTTGAATTCTCTTGCATAACTTGGTAAAGGCATTATGTGTCTCATCTTTATGAGCAAGAAAGATTATCCAAATATGTCTAGAGAGATCATCAACAATAACAAATGCATAATATTTTCCTCCTACACTTGCAACTTTGTTTGGCCCAAAAAAATCAATGTATATCAGTTGCAGTGGTCTAGTAGTGGACATATGTTTCTTAGTTTTAAAATAAGTTTTTGTTTGTTTACCAAATTGGCATGGATTACAAATTTTGTCTTTAAGAAAATTTGTCTTGGGTAAACCTCTTACAAGATCATTTTTTGGAAGTTTGGAAATAAGTTTCATGTTGGTATGACCTACTCTTCAATGTCATAGCCAACTAGTTTTATTTTGAGCTGAAAGACAAATAGCATATTGTGAGACAATTTCTTCAAATTCAATAGTATAAACATTATTACTTCTATGAGCAATAAAACATACATTGCAATCATGATCATCCAAAATAATGCATTTATCAATTTTGAAAGTAATTGTAAATCCTTTATCAAATAATTGACTCATGCTCAAAAGATTATGCTTTAGAACTTCAACAAGTTGAACATTTTCAATTATGAGAGATGACTCATTACCAATTTTACCTATTCCCATATTCTTTTCTTTCGAGTTGTCTCCAAATGTCAAGTGTCATTCTTCTTTAGATGTAAGATCAATGAACTTAGACTTATTTCCCGTCATGTGTCTTGAACATCCACTATCTAAAACCCATTTGCTTTTGCTTATGGAGGACTTCATGCATACCTACAAAAATAATTAAAATGATTTTTCTTGGTACCTAAGTTCTTTGGATTCTTCATTTATTAGTATTAAAAGAACTATGAATTTTAGGTACTCATATGACCTTAATAGTCATTGTATGTTTTCTTCGAATGGGACAAGCATGATAATTATAACCATTTTTATTACAAAAATTGCAAATAGCATGTGACATATACGAAGAACTTGAGTGATTATAATAGTATATTTCTTTGAAAAATTTACTTTTATGAAAAGAAATTTGAATACTGGATTTTGATTTAGAAAGATTATCAAAGAAGTTGTTATAAGGTTTGTATTTTTGTTTTGGTATATATCCTAAGCCTGCCTTGTCAAAAACACATATTTGACAACTAAGAAGTTTTTCAAAATTTCTTTTTCCGTTTATAAAGTTTTCAAAAATCTTTTCTAAATCAGCCACTTTCTTCTTCAATTCAAGATTTTCATCATTCAAAATGATGTTTTCTTTTCTTAAACATCAATTTCTTTTGTTAAAGAAGAATTTTTCTTTCTCAAAGCAGCATATTTGATACACAATTTCTCCAGTTCCTCATATACCTCTTTCAAGACATTTTGCAATTCTTCATAAGATGGATTTTCTATATTGTCAAGATTTGTTACCTCAAGGTCATTTTTAACCTTAAGACAAAGATTTGCAGACTCTCCATTGTTTGCTTTGCTGTCTTAGCTGCTTGAATTATCATCCCACGTAACTTTAATTGCTTTCTTCCCATTGTTTCGATATTTTTTTAGTAGAGGACAATCCGCCTTGATATGTCTAGCAAGCTGCAGAGATTGTTGAGAGGCTTGGCAAAGTTAAACTTGGTGTTGATGCCCTCATTTGGCTCTGAACAATAATGGTAATTACTAGTAGTGCACTGGAGTGCATTCATACTAGGGTTCCAGTGTTTGCATGGGCAAAGTGGATTTGGCATCCGACATTACCAAAGAAAATCTCAGTTACAATGTGGAAAGCTTGGCATAACTGTTTACTAGTTGATGTGGAGGTTCGACGATTGAATATCCATATAGGATCAAAATGCAGCTGCTGCTTAACTGGGCAGGAGGAAAATATTGATCATATATTAGCTAAAAGAGAGCTGGCTGAACAGGTTTGGGCGAGATTTGTTTCAGTAGTTAGGCTGCCTTCTTTGTAGGAAAAGCCATGGAGGGGAAGAGTTGAGTTCTTTCACAGAAGGGTGAAGATGTCTGTAAGGGGGGTCAACTTGTGATGCCCCGACTCCCACATACGGAAACATGGGAATCGTGACGTCGGGATGATGACAACACGGGTCACGTATCCCAACGATAAGTGCTCAAGTGTGTGTAACATGCAAAAGTGCACAACAAAAGTCGCAGTTAATTAAAAGTTCACCAACTACGTACTAGAAATTTAAATACAGAGTTACCAAAATAAAAGTAGTATAAAAAGGAACTATACAGTTATCCCAAAAAATATAATACAAAGGGCAAAATACATAAATAAGTGATAAAATGAATCTGGATACACGAGAGCAACCCCAGATCACTCCTCTAGCGGAGCTAAAGCCTAAGGCTCATCGTCCTCATCTACATCAAAATCTGTGATACCATAAAACGGTATCGCAAGTAAGTAATAATCCAAACAAGCCACGATATAGAAATGCATTAATGCAACCAACAAACATGCGTACATGACGAAACATAAATGTGACCCAAAAACCTCATTTTCCCTGAAAATGATTACTTTCCAATGTACGCCAAAAACCCCATTTGACCAAAAACACGCTATGAATAATATCCGCCATTTTCCCAGAAAATGATCCAAACATAAACCAACCATTTTTCCAGAAAATGGTGCTCGTAACCATTAAATCATAAACCGGCAACATAATCATTTATCGGACACTGTAGATGGGAATCACAGGTAGGATTCTACCACCATCCATACCACATGCACCGTAGGCGGAAATCACAGTCAGGACTCTACACATCCTTGCTTACCACCATCCCTACCACATGCACCGTAGGCAGGAACCACAGGCGGGACTATACCACCATCCCTACCGCGTGCACCGTAGGCGGAAATCACAGGCGGGACTATACCACCATCCCTACTTACTACCATCCTTACAATTTCTTTTCCTTTATTTCAAAACAGTCAATCCAATCATTTCAAACATACTCAAAATCATTTCTCACATGAAAACTCAGTATTTCAAGTATACACATGAACATGTATGCAATTATGCAAAAATTCAGTTTTCAGTTATAAACATGAACATGCATGTAAATGCATTGTATATGACACAACACAACATTCAACAACCAGCGAATCACAACATAGTTCAATCACACAAACAACTCCATCCTCCAATCCAACCGACTCCCTTATTCCTCAGACTCAGTCCGGCACAACCAACCAATTCACAGTAAAAATGATTAGTGCAAAAATACATTTAAATCTCAAAAGTTCTTTGGAAAAATACTTACAGTGTTATAATATAATTTTCAAATGATCATGGAGGTGCTAGATGTGGCGGCACAACAACGTAACAGTGCAAAATGAGCTATGGCCGTGGGTCTCAAAATGCTAGATTTTGAACGAAGACAAACAAAGACTTGAGATTACAAGAGAATAGCTTAGGAATGTTGGTGAAACTAATGGTGGTGGTGGTTGGCCGTGGGTGGCGGCGTAGAGGGTGGTTGAAGTCCAAAAAGCCCAAAACGGAAATGGAGTTGGATGGTCTTCACCGGTGGCAGATCGGGGTTGAGGATGGGAGGGTTAGGTAGCTGGGGGTAGCTAGTGATTTGGTGAAGAGGTGGTGGCCAATGGCGGTGCGACGGCGATCCGCAAGTTCAAGGGGTGCCACGGCTTGAAGCCATACGTGGGAGCTGGAAACTGGGAGGTATGGTCGCCAGCTGGAGGGGAAGAAAATGAGAGGGGCGGTGATAGCAATGGGTGGTGCACGGCAGCGCTGTGGAAGACGACTCACGGACGGAGGGAGAGAGAGGGAAATCGCGCGTGGGAGAAGAGAGAGAGAGGAGAAAAGAAATGAAGAGAAAAAGAAAAGAAAAAGAAAAGAAAAAGAGGAAAAAGAAAAAGTGATGGAAAGAAATGAGATCCAATCCTCACATATTGGGTCACAAAAATGATCTAATGAAAAAGATTTCAAAACAACAAGTTAAATAAAATAATTTAAATGTAGTGATTAAATGAAAATAAAATAATTAAATCCTACAATAAACTAATTTAAAATAAAGAACAATTTAAATAATGAACAATAATTAATAACAAGAAAACACATTGAATTAACAATTAAAAATCTTAAAATAATATCACATAAATCATCTAAAATTTTAAATAAGAAAGCCCATAATCTTAATAAATGCAATAATTACTTAGTCAAAATACAAGTAAATATAGGGTATCACATCCTCCCCTTTAAAATAAAATTCCGCCCTCGAAATTTGTTAAACCAACATCACGCTAAAGCAGGATACAAGATACAACCAGAATACATTTAAGAAAATCACACGACCTCCAACACCCAATGGGTATGGGTACAACTTGCATATCTTTTCCAAAACCCGAGAATAAACCACACAAGGCATCCATTACGAAAGATAAGATTAGACCCATACCTGCCATAACTCTAGCATCCTGAGTCTCTAGAACCTCGCGCCAGCACTACCAGGAGTCAACGCATACACCCGAGCCTGAACTACTTGCCTCTGATTAGTTTTACCACCGCGATGACCACCCTGATTCCCTTGGGTCCAATTAGGGCACTCACGAGCAAAGTGCCCCGTCTGACAGCACTCAAAGCAATGGTTCCTACCCTGACGGCACTCGCCCTCGTGGGCTCTGTTACATCTGCCACAAACTGGAGCTCAGCCCCCAATATGTACACCGGAGGCTGCCTACGATCAGGCCCCGGTCCTTTGCATAAACTTTTGTGGCGACCCGGAATTGCTTCCTTCACCATCAACGTTCAGTCGCTTCTTACTCGGAGGGGAGCCTACCACAACACCTCCCTCTCACTCAGCAATAAAAGCCACCTCGACCAACCTTTGAAAGTTTTGGATTTGCAGGCACGCGACCTGTCTATGGATCTGAGGGCGCAACCCTTCCTGGAAACGTTTGGCCCGCAACTCTTCGGTGGCTATCAGATGAGTCGCAAATTGCCCGAGCTCTATAAATTTTCGGGCATATTGCTCAATAGTCATATCCCATTGAACCAAGTTATTGAATTCCCGTGGCTTCTACCGTCTCACAAAAACAGGGAAGAAATGGTCATCGAACTCTTTCTTGAAACGCTGCGAAGACACAGCTGCAAAAGATCGCAACTCTATCTCTAGGAGTTCCCGCTTATTCTTCCACCAATTACCTGCTTTACCTTGCAATAGGTAACTCCCATGCAACACCTTCTTCTAGGCCTCCGTGCAACCACAGACTTTGAATGTCCTTTCGAGGTCTTCAATCCACCTCCCGGCCCGAAGTGGATCCTCTTCGCCCATGAAGGCAGGAGTCCTATGCGCTAGGATGCGCTCGTAGGTGCACCCAGCTTGCACCACCCTATTCTGCTCTCCTTGCGATGGACGAAAATTCTGTTGAAGGAACTCTGTCATCCGATTTAACGCCCTTGCCATGACATAATTCCCATCGCCTTTCGGCAATTCATCCTCGGGCTCATTGGTTGGCCTTCTTGGTCGTACCATCTTCCTGCCATAGTGTAACCCTTAACCCCACTTTCAACTTAAAACAAACTAAAATATAATTATAGTAAAATAGATTAAAATACAACAAAATAACATAAATAAAGTAGAATAAAACCAACAAAATAAATTAACATACAATAAAATAAATAAATCAAATAAAGTAGCATACAATGAAACGTATAAAACAATTGAAGTAAAATACTTCAAACAAAATAACTTCAAATCACAACTTTAAAATTTTCTGGTACTGTACCTACGGGACATGTGGTTTTACTCAGAGCTGAACTGCTCTGATACCACCTGTGACTCCCTGACTCCCACGTACGAAAACACGAGAGTCGTGACGTCGGGATGATGACAACACATGTCACGCATCCCAACGATAAATGCTTAAGTGTGTGCAACATGCAAAAGTGCACAACAAAAGTCGCAACGGTTAATTAAAACTTTACCAACTAAGTACCAGATATTTAAATACAGAGTTACCAAAATAAAAGTAGTACAGAAAGGAACTATACAATTATCCCAAAAAATATAATACAAAGGGCAAAATACATAAACGAGTGATAAAATGAATCTCGCTACACGAGAGCAACCCCAGATCACTCCTTCAGCGGAGCAAAAGCCTAAGGCTTATCGTCCTCATATGCATCAAAATCTGCGATACCATAAAACGGTACCACAGGTAAGTAATAATCCAAAGAACTCACGAGATAAAAATACATTAATGCAACCAACAAACATGCGTACATGATGAAACACAAATGTGATCCCAAAACCTCATTTTCCTCGAAAATGATTACTTTCCAACGCATGCCAAAAACCCCATTTGACCAAAAACACGCAATGAATAATATTCGCCATTTTTCCAGAAAATGGTGCTCATAACCATTAAATCATAAACCGACAATATAATCATTTATTAGACACTGTAGGCGGGAATCATAGGCGGGACTCTACCACTATCCCTACCGCATGCACTGTAGGCGGGAATCACAGGCGGGACTATACCACCATCCCTACTTACCACCATCCCTACTACGTGCACCATAGGAGGGCATCACAGGCAGGACTATACCACTATCCCTGCTTACTATCATCCCTACAGTTCCTTTTCACACAAGAGGTATCTATTAGAGCATTGTAGGCGGGACTCTACCACCATCCCTACCACATGCACTGTAGGTGGGAATTACATGCGAGACTATACCATTATCCCTGCTTACCACCATCCCTATAATTTCTTTTCCTTTCTCTCAAACTAGTCAATCCAATCATTTCAAACATACTCAAAATCATTTCTCACATGAAAACCCATTATTTCAAGTATACACATGAACATGTATGCAATTATGTGAAAACCCAGTTTTCAGTTACAAACATGAACACGCATGTAAATACATTGTATATGACACAACACAATATTCAACAACCAGCAAATCACAACATAGTCCAATCACACAAACAACTCCATCCTCCAATCCAGCCGACTCCCTTACTCCTCGGACTCAGTCCGGCACAACGAATCAATTCACAGTAAAAATGAATTAGTACAAAAATACATTTAAATCTCAAAAGTTCTTTGGAAAAATACATACAATGCTATAATATAATTTTCGAAGGATCACAGAGGTGCTAGATGTGGCGACACAACAAAGTAATTGTGCAAAATGCACTATGACCGTGGGTTTCAAAATGCTAGATTTTGAACAGAGACAAACGAAGACTTGAGATTACAAGGGAATAGCTTAGGGATGTTGGTGAAGCTAATGGTGGTGGTGGTGGTTGGCTGTAGGTGGTGGCAGAGAGGGCAGTTGAAGTCCAAAAAGTCCAAAATGGAATGGAGTTGGATGGACTTCACCGGTGGCGGATCAGGACTGAGGATGGGTGGGTTAGGTAGTTGAGGGGATAGCCGGTGATGTGGTGAAGAGGTGGTGGCCAATGGCAGTGCGACGGCAGCGTGCGAGCTCAAGGGGTGCCGCAGCTTGAAGCCGTGCGTGGGGGCTCATAGCGGTGCGAGAGGAGCTGGAAACTAGGGGGTATGGTCGTTGGCCGGAAGGGAAGAAAATGGGAGGGGCGATGACGACAATGGATGGTGCACGACGGCGCTGTGGAGGACGACGCATGGATTGGGGGAGAGAAAGGGAAATCACGCGTGGGAGAAGAGAGAGAGAGAGAGGAGAAAAGAAATGAAGAGAAAAAGAAAGAAGAAGAAAAGAAAAAGTGAGAGAAAGAAATGAGGTCAAATCCTCACATCTTCGTCACAAAAATGATTTAATGAAAAAGATTTTGAAACAACAAGTTAAATAAAATAATTTAAACGTAGTGATTAAATGAAAATAAAATAATTAAATCCAACAGTAAACTAATTTAAAATAAAAAGTAATTTAAATAATGAACAATAATTAATAATAAGAAAACACATTGAATTAACAATTAAAAATCTTAAAATAATATCACGTAAATCATCTAAAATTTAAAATAAGAAAATCCATAATCTTAATAAATGCAATAATTACTTAGTTGAAATACACGTAAATACGGGGTATCACATAACTGATTAGTATCTTGCCTACCATAATTTCTTGGAGATTGTGGTGGAGAAGATGTCAAGATAGAAATGAGGATAGAAGAATTTCTCTTGATTCAAGAATTGCTGTGATTAAATATAGAAAGGAGGATAGAAGAATTTCTCTTGATTCAAGAATTGTTGTGATTAAATTTTGGCAAGTTTGGGTGGCCTTGAAAGTTAAGAAGTCTAATAGAATAAGTGCATGCGATGAAACCGTGTTGAGGAGTTTGCAAATTCCTTTTAAATCTCCTCCTAATAACAGAGTAAAATTTGTTCAATGGAGGAGACCGACAGTAGACTTCATGAAATTAAATTTTGATGGATGCTCTATGGGGAATTCGAGTGAGGCTGGTGCTGGAGGGGTGATACGGAGCTCTAATGGTAAATTTATTTGTGGCTTTGCTAATTTCCTGGGTGAACAGACCAATAATGTTGCAGAGGTGCTAAGCATCTTGCATGGCCTACGAACTATGAATCTAATGGGGTTTAGAAAGGTGGAAATAGAAATAGACTCAAAACTAGTGGTGGAATGGTTGAAGAAGAAACGTTGTAGTTTATGGTATTTGGAAGATTTTTGAGAAGAGATAATGCAGAGATTGGAGGGGATTCAGTTCTCTATTAATCATATTTTTAGATAATCTAATGCCGTTGCGGATTTTTTAGTAAAAATGGGTGCTAAAAGTTTTAAATAAGTTATGGGTCGGTAATGATGGGATTCCAGCTTCAATCAAAGGTTTAATTAGACTTGGCATAAGAAGTGTTCTTTATATTCGTGTTTGTTCATAATGATTCTTGTAATTTTTTCATTGGTTGTCTTTGATTAATTCAGGGGAAATAAGTATTTTGCTGGTTTTTTTTTTTTTTGTCTTGTAAGTCCCTAGCATTGATGAACTGTGTATATGGTATTCCTTAGCCATAAGTAAGGACTCATTAATAAACTTGGGCGGTGATTACTCATGGACATGTGATCACTCTCTCTTTTTTTTTTTTCAAAAAAAAAAAAGTTAAAGAATCATTTTTACCTGCATCTTTCCTTAAAAACTTTTTGAATGATTTCCTTGAAGGAGCTTTATTTCTCTTTAAGAATATTTTAATTCTCCTAGTTATCATCGCAACTTCTTCATCTTGGTCATCACTTTCCTCATCTTCATCATTTTCGCTTTCATGAAGAATAAGTTTAAGTGCTAAGCTTTTCTTTGATTTTCCTTCTTCTTCTCCTCTTTTCAATGTGTACTCATGGGTGATAAGTGAGTAAGAAAATAATTTTTCTATTCCTTGACTTGCGAAATTCCTCCATAAGTAACTTCCTAGTTATCCCAAATTTTGTTTGTCGTCTTGCAAGTCATTATTCTATTGAACTCATTTCCATTGAGAGAATTATATAGGAGATTCATAATCGTTGAATTCAATGTTGCAATTCTATCATCTTCACGATCGAACTCTTCTTCTTCCTTTTTGACCTTTACTCCATCAACAACTTTTGTTGGGATATAAGGTACATTTATAGCGCATCTCCAAATTTCTTTACCTTGAAATTGAAAGAAAATTCTCATTCTAGCTTTTCAGAATGTGTAATTGTCTTTACAAAATAGTGGAGGCCAACTGCTAGATTGACCTTTACCAAAGGTAGTTGCATTGTTAACCATAAGATTTTAACTCAAAAGATAGTTAGTATTGTAAAAAGAGCCATTGCTCTGATACCACTTGTTGCCCAGATGACTAATACAAGATGTGGGTGAATTGGGTTGTATTTAAAAATCCAAAATTATAAATCAAATACATAATATAAAATATGAACAAAATACGAAACAACAATAAATATAAAGAGTAAAGATAAGAGAAAACAAACTCAGTATTTTAACGAGGTTTAGCCTCACTGCTTACGTTCTCACCTCAAGCTACCCCTTGAGGATTTTTAAATTCACTATTCAACCTCTTTCAGGTGGAGATAGAAACCTATTACACTTTTGAGCAGTATCGCTACAAAGTATCCGTTTAGAACACCCTCTACACTTGCAATCACCTTACACGTGGTGATTCAATGTCTATTCTCTGTATAGAACACCTTCTACACATATAAGGGCTATGCACACCCTTTTACTGATACAAGAATTGATAATAGGTAGGTTATCAAAAAACACTCCTCAATGAGTGGAATAAAAACAATACAACACAAACTATATCTCTCTCAAAATGAACAGGAGTTAATGTTCAATGCTTAGAGAAGATAGAGTGAAAGCTTTGAATGAATGTTGTAAAATTTGCAATGATGTGCGTATGCTCTTGTTGTAGTTGTTGATTTTGAAGATCTCAAATGAGCTATTTATAGGCATATGAGACTTCATTTTCAAATTTAAAAAGATTCACATGTCAAAAACAACATCATTCGCTTTTCAAAATTTTTTAAATCAAAATTTCACTTTTTGTAATTATCAAAGACAACATTATTCACTTTTCAAAATATTCAAATCAAAGTTTTACTTTTTGTAATTGTCAAAGACAACATCACTCACTTTTCAAAATATTCAAATCAAAGTTTTACTTTTCGTAATTGTCATGATAATATCATTCACTTTTTAAAATATTTAAATCTTTTAATCATGTCATGCACATGTGAAAGATGACAATCAATCATCTTTTAAAAATTCCAAATTCAAATTTTTAATTTTCAAATATGTCATACACATGTGGAAAATGCAATTTGATGCTTTATGATAAAAGATTAATTTTGAGCCTTAATTCAATTTCAAATTTTATCAAGAGATATACAAAATTACTCTAAGAGCTTCATTTGTGAGTTTATTCCTTTTTTTGCTCATATTTGGTTCATTGATGTACTTGACTTCATTGTGTAGACAACTTGAATTTTAAATTCTTTTATGCTTGAATTCATTTATTATCATCAAAATCCATATATACATATGTAATTATATGAGACTTGAAACCTTGGGTCCAACACCTTATCAGAGACAACCTTCTTTCTTTGCTTTGGCAGCATTTTCAACCTATTTTAATTTAGCTCACGAAAAGTGGGGCACCATTTAACTATAACCAAATAATAAATATTTAGTTTATTATTTTCCCCATTGCCTTTTTTTTTAGTTTTTAGTTTTTAGTTTTTTTTAACTTAGTGATTAAGAAAATGTTATTCAATAATATTGTGATTTTTAAAAAAAAAATATTTAAAAGTGTTAAAAAATAATGTGAAAAAATATTTTTACATTTTCTTAATCACTAATTTAAAAAAAAAAATTTAAAAAAATCAATGGGAAAGACGAACAAAATCTCCCAACAGTATTCCTATCATTTTCCTTTATAAAATTCATTAAGAAATTACTTACCATGCAAATGCTTTCTTTAATAAATGGGCTGGGTATATGATTTATATGATTCTGAAGTAAGTAATGATGTATTTATAGTTGTTTATAATTCTTTTTACAATTATGTTATAAATAAAGATTACTTACGAAAAATTTGAAATCAAATAAAGAGAATCTTAGAACTTTTAATGAGATATTACTGTCATATTAGTTGATTGTCAAATAAATTAGATACGTATTGGTTAGGAAATTTAGAGCAACACATGTTAATGAATAATGAATTGACATGTGGCCTTCCATTATTTTTCTAACGAAAAATTGATGGAGGTATCTAATTGCAAAGTTTTTAAAATTTAGTACTAATTTTACAAAAATTGAAAATGGAACTCTCAAAGGTCATATATTTATTACAGTTTCTCTTTGGAGTGGACTGGCCGATTTCAAGGGTTTAACACCCTCCAATAGTCACATGACACTTTAGCACTCCATACACTAGTTTCATGAGCCACAAACAGGTGATTAAATTGAAAACAGAACAATCCATGTGTAGTCTTTCATCTCCCATCTCATTTGAAACTCAACCCGTTGCACCCCCTTCTGACTGTTGCACGGCGCACGACCTCCAGAGCGGCACATGCCTTTCATAAAATCGCATGAGGCATGCCATCCAGACTGCCGCACGCTGTCATTTTCTTAGGGACCTCAGTCAAGTCTCTAAACACTATAATCTCCACGCCTAGGATCTCCTTAAGATGAGCGAAAGCCTGTTCCTCTCTTGCTTGATTCTCGAACAATGATGGTCAAGATGACCACTTTGGTAAGGTGAGATTATGTGTTTAGGCTTGAATTAGTGTATGGGATGATGTAAATGTTTGATGAAGTGTATGGCTACAATGGTGGAAAGGGGCTCACGGCACTAGAGTGGAGCTAGGGTTGGCGCCACTTGGGATTAGGGTTTAAGATTTGGAAAGTGGTGATGGACGGCTAGGGTTTGCAATTAGGGTTTAGAGATGGGCACCTAGGATTGGACGGCCACAAGGTGTTTGACTTATTTGATTGATTAAGAGATTTTAGGATTCCTAAAATCGTGGGACTCAATATGGAGGGGGATATGGCCGGTTATGGGAAAAGATATGGTCAACTAGGGATTCCTAAATTATAGGAACACCAATATGGAAAGAAGTGTGGGCGGCTAGGTCAATCCCAATTTGGTAAGTGATTGCCGAAATTGAGTTGGATGATGGCAATGATCTTGTGATCGGTCAGGGCAAAAGATGATGAGGCAAACAATTATGGAAAGTTGACTAGCACTATGGTTGGTTGACTTTTAAGGTTAAATGGATTGGAAGAGCAAAAACGTGATGAACACCAAGAACACAATGAAGAACACTTAAGAACAAAAGCATAAAACACTTAAGGACTTGAATGAACAAATGAACAATAATGATAATTCAACACTTGATTCACGAATTGCACAAGAATTGAATAAACCTAATATATTGATAAACACAACTTGGATTCACAGATTGCACAAAGTTGCAAGAAAATAAGATAAATGAATTACACCTATTCAATTAATGGAAGGTGTAATTCTCTCTTTGGGATTCACGAATTTCACCTAAAAAGCCCAAGTGCAAAGACACCTTTTATGATCTCTCAAACAATAGTCTTCCCCCTAGGAAATTTACCAAAAGATTCTAAGGCAAGTGAATGGAGTCCTATTTATAAGCAATACAATTTGGAAACCCTTAATAGGTCCTTTGAAAATAAATAAATAAATAAATCAAAATAAATAAACAAAATAAATAAACATGATAGTGGCATGGACCAAGTCTAGCTGTGGCATACATGGCCCATGGTGGGCTAGGTTGGTGCATGGTGGTTTTTGGGCTGGTCCATGGCTAGGTGGTGCGGCATAACTTGCTGATGGTGAGCCATGTGTGTGCGCTGCATGGCCTAGGCTAGTGGCCTAGGCGCTGAGGCTGCAAGGCATGCGCTAGAGCCATGTGCTGGATGGCATGCCTGGTGGGCATGCCACTAGCCTAGCCTGCAAGGTAAGGGCTGGAACCGTGCGTTGGATGACATGCCTGTGGGGCATGCCACTAACCTTGCTAGCGTGCGGCAGGGGCTGTGCGTGTGTGCACACGCGCACTGGGTGGGCTGGCTGTGCTGCGCGTGGCCTTGCGGCACATGGGCGCACGCAGGGCCACGTGGCCCATCAACGTGCGCATGGGCCTGCGCACTGGAACTTGCATGTGCATGCGGCGCGCTTTTGCATGCAATGCCGCGCGCATGGGCGCGCTGCGCAGTGTTGCGCGCACGGGCAAGTGCTCACTAACTTTGCTGGCCCGCATGCTGGGCACCCCGTGTGTGCCATTGCGTGGGCCAAGGCATGCATGCATGCTGGGCACCCCGTGCGTGTCACCCCATGAGCCAAGGCATGCTTGTGGGTTAGCCAAGGTGTATGTCTCCACCATGATTAGGGCATGTGCAGCATCTCTAGAGACAACTCGACGTGGGGGTTTAACACGTTCTCCCTATCCATCGCTGTCGTCATCTCCGCTATTTACATGGTTAGGAGATCTCTGTAGATTTTTTATTTTATGACAATTTTTTCTGTGTTTCTTGAGAATATTTCTAGGATTAAGATTATATGTATATAAATGTTTTCTCTGTAGAATGATTTCTCTGTAAAATGATTTATTGGGTTTCTTGACGAATCTCTATACAATGATTTATACGTTATTGCGTTGCCATTTTTTGACAAATCTCATGTATTCAATATTCATAGACAATGCATAATATTAAACATCAAACCTTAAATTTGATCAATTTTAGGAATTTAGAAGGCTGTAAAATCTTCCCAAACCATCCAATAAGTCTAGAGTTGTTCTATCATTTAGTTATAGTTTGTTTACTAACACTGCCTTATTTTCCTTGTCCCTAGAAATTGGTTACTAATTTGCGTTGGTGATTGATTTTGCATTGTTTAAGGACATCATTTTGTATTTCCTCATTGATTTGGCAGTGTTTTGACACTGATACTATTTTTCTTGATTGATTTGGCATTGTTAAGGATATTATGTTGTATTTCTTGATTGATTTGGTAGTCTTAGTGTTTTTATTGATTGATTTGGCATTGTTTTACTTTGTAATGAATGATATTATTTTGAGTTTGGATAGTGATGAAATTGAGATAATGATGTAGATAAACTATACAAAAGTTAAAGAGGAAAGTCTTGAAGCTGAAATTGTGGAAGAACAATGTGATGTGAATGTGGAAGATTGAGTGAATGTGATTTTCTCTTTCAATAGTGGTCCTTTGGAGCCATTCGTTGGTAAGGAGTTTTATGATATAGAAAACCTCCAAGCATTTTACAAGGCATATGCAAGACGAAGATGTTTTGCAATTAGGATCAACCATACTCGATTGTCAAAAAATGATAGAAAACTAATTGGAATAGAGTATGTTTGTTCAAGGGAAGGATTTCAGCGTCAAAGTCGCAAACAAAAAGAACGAACAATTGTTGAAACCGTTGAGACAAAGATTGAGTGTAAAGCAACCATATCAATAAAAAATGATGTGAAAATAAGACAATATGCAAGTTTGTGCCTGACCACAACTATGGGCTACTCACATTGAGAATTACTTGTTTGCTCTGTGGATATAGAAGAGTAACACGTGAAAAATCATTATCACTTTGAATGAGTTTGGTGTACCGACAAGAAAAATAATGTCGATATTGAGTAAAGAGTCAGATAGTAACTTAAACGTTGATTGTATTGGCAAGGGCGTACAAAATTACTTAAAAAATAAAAGAAAAAATTGTTTGAAAAGGAAGATGCACAAATGTTGTATGTCTACTTTGTTGAGTGACAATGTAAACAACCTAACTTTTTGTACTCCACGCAAGTTGATGAGAATGAGTGTATGAGAAGTTGTTTTCAGACAGATGCAAGATCAATGACTGCATACCAATATTTTGGAGATGTTGTCACCTTTAATGCCACGTACCTGATAAATATTTATAAGATATCATTTGTGCCTTTTTTGGTATTAACCATAATCACCAAACTATAATGTTTGGTTGTGTCTTGTTAGTTAATGAAACAACTGAATTCTATACATGATTTTTTAGAACATGGCAAGAGATAATGCTTGGGCGTGCAACAACATAATGTAATAGTAACACAAAATGTTCGAAGGAATTTCATCATTAAAGAGATACTAGAGATCTCGTTGGCTGAGAGGGTAATGACATGAAATCCCACATACGTTTGAGAGGGTCATGGCACCAATCTTGTAATCAGCTGAGAAGGTCATGCCTTCGAGGGTTACATGATGTGCTGAGAGGGCATTGTTAGTTGAAAGGGTCATGAATTCGAGGGATATGTCAGCTGAGAGGGTGACGACATCAATCGAGTCTACGGCTAAAAGGTTGGGAGAGTAGGTCACGGAAGAGACAGAGCAAATCAAGTTTAGAGAGAGATGGAGAGGGAGAAAAGGGTTGGGGGAGAGGCTCGAGCTAGAGGGTCTTTGGCTTTTGTTCTTGTGAGTTATGTAGTGTTGTGTTGTCATATGGTTGCTAAAATAAAAGGCCTATGTGGAACATGTCCATTGGTGGGTGCAATTTGAGGGAGAACAAGAGGTCTGGCCATAAATGAGTTTTACTATTTATCATTTTTATACATCACACCACACATCATACTTATTTTTAATTTTTTAAATTTTAATTTTTTTTGTTTTGTTTATAAATTAATTGAATTTTTCTATTCATAATCTATATATTATATATTTGATAAGAAGAAATATTAAAAATTATATATAATGTGTAATGTGGAGATGACAATTAAAATTTTTCTCTATTAATTATTATCGGTGAAATTTATCATCATTGGCCGTGCGAAGTACGCAAGAGTTTCAGATACCGCTCCACCAAACGCTTTGAGAGCGAACGCGTGCTTGGTCGCTTCCTTCCATTTTTCTTACGAACTGTACCGCATTGACATAAAGTTGAACACGTGACTGCCCCCATCATCACCTCTAATACCTATCCCTTTAATCTGAACCGTATATCCTCTCACGCCAAAAAATAAATAATAAAAAAAGAAAGTTAAAATCAAGGTGAGTGGTTCCGAGTCTTTGTCTGTTCTATATATAACTCGTTCTGACCCAAGTTTCTTCTCTTATCTCTCTCTCTTTCGATCTTTAGCCTTTCGTTCGGAGACTCGTAGCCACCGCTTGTATCTGGTATTTCACTTCTTCTTGTTCTTTGTATATTCTATCGTTTTGGTTTGGGTTGCTTCCTTGCTTTCGATTAGATTTTTCTTTAAATTAATGGCTTCCTGATTTAGGTTTTGTTTTTATTTGTATTTGTTTTTATGTGTAAATATATCCCTGAATAGTTCTTTTTATTTTTGCTGGGCTTGCGTCTCGGGCAGGATTAGGAATCTATAATTTTTCCCCTAAAAAATATTAGGTTTTTTTTTTTTTTTTTTTTTCCTAAAACAGGAATTTGTTTTTAAGAAACGGGTTGCTTTTTTGCAGTATGAGATATGGTACTCGAATGACTTGTTGGTTTGAAAGATGACTGACTATAGAGGGATAGCCTGGGTTGGAAATTGGTTAAAATCTGGTTGCTTTTTTGTTATATTTTCTTTATTAGTGAAAGGATCGATAAGTATAAGGAAAGAACCGCCTATTAAAAAAAAGTAGTAGGAAAGATTAAATGGGAAATTTCGGATTGGATTCTGATTTTTTTTTGTGTGTATTTTGAGAAGGGGGGGGGTGTTTCATACTCGCACCTGTGGTACATAGAACTTGGCAATGCTTTCTTTTTCTTCAAGAATTGAATTGGTTCATATGGCAGGTAGAAGGGCCTTTTAATGGTTTTCTAGAATTGATTCTCGTTACATTAAATATAGTGATGGCCTCCTCTTTTTTCGATCCATCCTCATTTAGACGATGGTTTTGTGCCATGAAATGCTATGTTAGCAATGAATGGATGCTATCAATTTGTGAGGATAACCGAATAGGTGCCATTAGGTGCAGCAATTTTGAGGTATTGTGTTGATGCTCAACCATAAAGTTATTTAGTCCAAGCTTAGAGTAGTCTAGTTGATGCAATGTAAATTTTTTTTTTATTATGGTTTGAAGAAGCATACAATATTAATGTTGAATAAGTACATGAGACATCAGACGACTGAATCTTAGTGAAAACTTAGCTGGAAAATATTTTTTCATTAGTAATTGTGACAAATATATATTTTTAATTGTGACAAGTATCTGAAAGTGTTCTTTCTCAATATTCTTGATCGACTAGGTAAAAGGGTGGAGTCGATTGAAGAACCTATAGCGCGGGTATTTTAGTTGATTTATCGAGTGCAATTAGTTTTTTGGATTGCACACATATTACTTCAATTGATAGAAAAGAAAAAGGTGACAGCTTTGGGGGCCAGCATTTTTGGTATAAAATGTTGAGCATTCAGGATTGAGTAAGTAGGTGAATCCAGGACTGATTTCATGGTTAAGTGATGAGAACTTTCCTACTGTAAGAAAGCCTTTTTTTCTAGACGATATTTCTCTGAATAATGGCTATAGATTTCAATGGTTTTAATATTCATGAGTTCCTTGTATCTATCTCTTCCCCTTCATCCTAGGTAGGTGCTTTCTGTTGTATACATCCAGTGTGCTTGGGCTTTTGCGTGGTTTTCTATCAATAAAATTTATACTTGTAAAAAAAAAAAAGAGATGACATACAACATTCATTAAAAAACCATCAATTAAATGAAACAAGATGGTAGGAAGTTGGCTAAGAGTTGGTATGTGAAATAAAGGAGAATAATTGCAATGGCAAGGAATGGGCCTGTATACAAAATTACAGTGATTGGACTCCATTAGGAGATTCACAGGAGAGACTGTTCTAGATTCGAGTCTTCAGTACAGGAGAAGAATGGGAGGATGGAATGGGCAAGGCTTAGGGAAAAGTGATTGCCCAAACTTTTATTTTAGCATTTTGCCCTATATAGAGTTGGATGGAGATAATGGATATGTATGTAGCTGTTTTTAAATGGTTTGCTGAGTGAGATGGTTGAAAGACATCATTTTGGTAAAAGATGTAATCTGTTGGGATCTTAATTGTAATTTGGATTTGAATGGTACTTTGTTCAGTAATAATGTTTCCGCTGATGGCCTCTTCTGGTGTTTAAAGGCTTCTGTTTTCTTCTTGATTTTATTAGCTGAAAGAATGATAAGTAGCACAGATTATGGTATTGTTATAAATAGATCTTTTGAAATTTTCCTTCCTGACAGATGGCAGTTTTGTTTCAAATTTCGATTTTTTCTAATTGGCTTTATCTATCATTTATTTCAGTTCTGATAGTAAACCAAAGGATTTCCTTGGTCACCTTTTCACTTCCAACAGCCAAGTTTCATGTCTGAACTCAACGATCAGATTCCTACTGCTTTTGGTAAGTTTTATTTTCCCTTGTACATGTTTATTGATTTGATAATTAGAAGACAAGAATTTATTCTCCAGATCTTGAGAATAATAGTGGTGGTGATTCCATAATTGCATAGATCCCTTTGCTGAGGCAAATGCTGAGGACTCGGGCGCTGGGACAAAAGAGTATGTACATGTGCGTATACAGCAGCGTAACGGGAGGAAAAGCTTGACTACTGTGCAGGGATTGAAGAAGGAATACAGCTATAACAAGATACTAAAGGACCTTAAGAAAGAGTTCTGCTGTAATGGTACTGTTGTCCAGGATCCTGAGCTAGGCCAGGTTTGTTTCCATTCCCTTGTTAAGATGAGGATGCATTTTAATATACCATTCCTTGTTTTGTTACTTTTGGCTTTTTTCTTTGCCATTGATGAATATGGACCGTCCTTAGACTTCATTTCATGTGATCCATTCTTTTTGTGCCCCCACTTTCTGCAGATTTTCGAATTGTACTAATCCATATAACACTATTTTTTTTTTCCTGGAATTGAAACAAAAAACTATATCATTGTTGTATGGGTGCAGGTTATACAACTGCAGGGAGATCAAAGGAAGAATGTTTCCACCTTCCTTGTGCAGGTATTAGATTGTCACTTTTTTTTTTTTTTTTAATCAAGCGTTCATTTGTGTTATATTTTGTGGTTAATTATAGTCTGTTAATTATTCTTAATGTTCTTCCATCAGGCTGGCATTGTGAAGAAGGAGCATATCAAGATTCATGGTTTTTAGTAGCTGCACAGCCTATATGCGGGCTTCTATATGTAATTTATATGTTATCCACATGAGTAGCAAATAGTTTAAGATCCAAACTTTAAGACATTAGCCATACTGCTACATCTACTTCCGTTCAAACAAGAATCCGTCATCTCTGTTAGTTTTCTGATTCCGCTGTACTTGCTGTGTTATGTGGAAAGATTATGGATTGTACTATGAACCCTTTATCCATGCTAATAATGTCATGTTTTCTATGCATAAGTTGTGCATTCGCTGACTCTATTTTGGATGTCTAATTGATTAAACTGTTATGTAGTTAGGAGTTTGGACTAGTAGTGGGTCATAATATCATAATAATGGAGGTTAGAAATACACAGGAAATGGTGTATGGGTAATATATTCAAACAAGGCTTGAGCACAATGTCGTGGACACCATAGCTTTTGTGCTTCTTTTTTTTTTCTTTTTTCTTAATCGTGGGTATTCGGTCAGCTTGTATGCACCTCGATTAATCCTATGGGATATTGAAGTTAACGACTAGGTAAATCTCCAGTGGCACTAAGGGGAGTCGAATTGGTGACTATTGAGGAGCAAACCAAGGCCAGATCAGCTGAACTACCCCTTAGGATTTATAATTCTTAGGTAAGCCTTTGTTGTGGACACCATGGCTATCACATGCTTTATGTTTTTCTTGTGGAGCAAGGCCCGACGGTAACTCTTGCCATTAAAATTTACAATTCTTAGGTAAGCCTTTGTTGTTGAAAAGTGATATTATTCTTTCTTTTGATGAAATATCCATGTTTCCAATGGCAATGGGATATTTATCTATCCCCACCTGAAAACCATCATTTTGCTACTGTATCTGTTCTTCAAATTAACGAATGCCACTGCTGCTTTGTTTTTCGAATAAAAAAAAAAAAGTCTATTAAGGAAGCTTTGGGTCTTTTCCTCCCATATCGTCTTTTGTGTTACCTTTTCCTGAGCTACTTTTTCTGGTTGTCTTGAAACATATATGTGAAAGTTGTTTTGCACTTTCGGCTACTTGCCTCCGGAATAGAACAAAGCAAGGATTGGATGATGCTCTGCTGGCTGTTATATCAGCCAATGACTCGATGAGTATGTGCTCTGAAGCATTATCGTACTCTTTCGGCCTTTCATGCTCTTGAAAAGAAAGGAGGAGCCCTACAAATTGGGTAGCGCTACCTACAGTCCACATAATAGGATATCTTTACGAGTTCTTCTATGCACAATCGTCTCATGTAGATGCTGTGCAGTCGGTTGACGTGGCGTCATGCCACGTCAGCTGATATAAAAAACAGCTGATATAAAAAAAAAAATTGAAAACGAAAGAATACGGAAAAAGCAGATTGAAACCCAAATGAAATACCATTTCCACTTCTGCTCTACATGCGAGAAGAAACGAAAATCTGAGGGTGCGCGAGAGAGGCTCATCGATCCAACCAACTCCCATGGGCTAGGCGTCTTCATCGTGTGGAACGCAGAAGTCTGTTACTTAATTAATCGTATGCCTACTCACACCCTTCAAAATCGTAATCCATATGAGGGTCTTTTCAAATCTCCACCTGATTACACTTTTCTAAAAATATTTGGTTGCACTTGTTGGCCTAATCTTCGGCTATACAATACCAACAAATTTCAACCTCGTTCTCTTCCATGTGTCTTTCTCGGATATAGCACTTTACAGAAAGGATACAAGTGTCTCCATATTCCAACTCATCGTGTTTATACCTCCCGTGATGTGCAATTTGATGAATTTTCATTTCCTTTCAAAACCATCACAATGTGCCACTCTCTTCCATCTCAATTCCATAATGGTCATCTTCTGAGTCTATCGGATACAAGGGTCTCGACAGCAACAACTTCTCCAAGCAGTGCCTCAATCGAATCTATAGACAATTCTCTTCACAACCAGGCTACAAGTGAACCAAATACACCAAGTTTGAACCCATCCTTAACCTAACCACATATACATGAACCTATTGAGCCTTTCCCCACCAATCCAACAACATCTATTTCGAACCCAATACCTTCACGAAACTCAGAAAATTCTCCTCCAACCAACACTGAAACTCAAATCCCATCAGTGCACCCAATGATAACCCGTTCCAAAAACCATATCCGAAAACCCAAACAGCTTCCTGAAGGCATGACCCCAACATCCAATCACACGAGCTCTCCTTATTGAATCTTCCCAACAGCCCACTGAGCCTACTTGCTATACCACAGCCATCAAAGATCCACTATGGCGACAAGCAATGAATATTGAGTTTGATGCATTACTAAAAAATCAGACATGAACCCTTATTCCTCCTAATTCAGCTTCTAACATCATTGGCTCGAAGTGGGCGTTTCGCATCAAACGTCATACGGATGGTACTATCAAACTCTATAAAGCATGTCTTGTTGCGAAAGGCTATCATCAACAAGCAGGTATTGATTTTGGTGAAACATTTAGCCCTGTTGTCAAGCCTACAACAATACGCACTGTTCTTTCCTTAGCCATCTCAGCTGGTTGGCCTATTCATCAAATTGATATTCAAAATGCTTTCCTACATGGGAATTTATCAGAAGAAGTATATATGTCTCAGCCACCTGGTTTTCTTCATCCACAGTACCCAAGCCATATTTGTAAATTACAAAAAGTTTTGTATGGTTTTAAACAAGCCCCACGGGTAGAGAAAGAATCAAACACTCTAATCTCCTTAGAGAAAGATCGCGTTACAACCACCCGACTCAAACCTTCGCTTGGTAAGAAGGAGAGAAAACTTTCGCCTCATGCACGAGAGAAAGACTTACTGTTAACCTTATGGATAAGGCCTTTGCAAGTGAAGTGTTTAGACATTAACTTATAAATAGCATAATGACATTCATCAACTCCTCTGTTTGCTCATTTAGATCTTGGGCTGGGCTTAGTCCCTATACAATGGTAGCCCCAATTTCAGCCTCCACCCGTTAAAAGGGCCCGTACCAGCCCTTAAAACTTGTTACTTATGTTCAACTTGCATCTCATTTACATTGGAGGCATTTGGAGCACATACTAATTAAACACCGTGACATATATAGTGTAACTGCTTCTATCCATGTTCCATTATTATCGGCCATGATTCAATTAGTTAGTCTTGAAATACGGATGGTGTGGATTGCACCGTGAAATTAAAATTGAGTATGTAAATACTCATTTTTAGTGACATGACATCTTATGATAGGTTGGTGGAAGTACCACGCATTCGTACTCGACTACTTAATAATTACTCGCATTATAGGCCAAAAAGGAAAAACAAGTTGAAAAAGGATGGATCTTAATTTGTCATAGACTAGCTTGCTTGGAAATAGAGCTCATTCTAAAATTCTCATCTCATCCCATCTTCTTTACAAATATAATTTAAATATAAAATTTTTAAACTAATTATTACAACTTTTTCCAACTTTCAAATAAAAAATAAAAGTAATTCAACTTTTTCAAATCTCCAGAAAAAAATAATATTATAAAATTATATTCTAATAATATTTTAACTTTATAATTTTTTTTTTCAATTTTTTTTTTCTCTTTTTCCAAAATCTAAAATATACTCAACTCAAACTGTCTCACTATTTTTCACAAACTATCTTACTATTATTTACAAAATTTTCATTATCATCTCACTGCCCAACTACTGCAGGTCAATACATACGAATAAGACTGCAGGTCAATAAAGATGAAAGTATTTGTCATCGACTTGGGTATTAATTACTTCATTTTCGTTCTGGTTAGGTTTCTTTTTCGAAGTGAGTGTTGATCAGTCTCCTTCAGTAGTTACATGTTTCGTAGGTCAAGTGATCTCATATATATATATATATATATATATATATATATATATATATATATAAACACAGTTAATATCCAACGTAATCTCCCTAAATGCCAACATGATCAGTTGCCCCCCTTACAAGGAATTACGAATCAATTGCATTTAATGACATCTCTATATGTAACGTCCACGTTTCCTTCTCCACCTAATTATCTCCTTATATGGCCAGCATATTTTTCCACCATCTTCTAAACTTTCTCCTGGGGTCCCAAAATCATTAATTTCAGAGTTCAGGCTGCCTGGAGAATCAAGATGGCTGCTGGAAAAACATCTCGTGGATGTCTCAAATCATGCTGTTGTGTGGCTGCAATTCTCTTGGTTATCATTGCTGTTGTTCTTTTAACCTTGTCGTTCACCATCTTCAAACCTAAAGACCCCAAAATCACTCTACACGTTGAAGGCCTCCAAAACATTGATTTGTCAATGTCGATGAGGAATGTGAAAGTGAATGTCACGTTGGCTACTGTTATTACCATTGAGAATCCGAACTACGGAAGCTTCAAATACAGAAATTCTACTGCCTATGTCCATTATCATGGGGACGTGGTTGGGGAAACACCAGTCGAGGAACGATACGTGCCAGCACGAGATAAGCTTAACATGACCACTTCTGTGAGTATCATGCCTGGAAAGCTGCTAAAGAATCGCCATTTTCTTGCTGATGTCGGAGCAGGGAGTTTGAATTTGACTTCCACAGCTACTTTGCCAGGGAGAATGAATTTGCTCAAGATCTTCAAGAAGCATGCTACGGTTTATAATAGGTGTAATATATCTATTTTTATTCCTACTCAGAGTGTTGAATCCATATGCCATACCAAGCTCAAGTTATAATTATTGTTGGTATGCATTCATTTGGTTTTTATATTCATATAATATTAGAAACAAGTTGATTTGGTTGTTCACGTTTTTTTTTTCTCTAAGTTTTATGAACTGAAAGTTTTTTAATTCCAAAGTTAATTCTGGACGTGTTGTAGTTTTATTTGGTTTGTGTTAATCAAACGAGATGATGTTCTTGTTTCCGAGCTTTGTTACTTATCATTTCACACACTACACCTTTTATTTTTTATTTTTTATTTCTGCTAAACTAATTGATTACTTATATATACTTACCATTCCTATACCACATACTTGTTAAAGGAAAAAAAATAAAAAGATAAAAAATCATGTGTGGTGTCTAGTGTAAGGATGATGAGTAAAATTTTTCTTTTATTTCCTATCTATAAAAGAATAATTAATTTATACCTACTGTATCCTCTTTCTTAAAGCTCTGTAATTAATGGCAATATTGCTGTTTTTGCTCATCCTTATAAAATATGAAGACGTCTACGGTTCTTATTCATATGATCATGAATGGGATTGATAATTTGGGTTTATAAGTAATTTGGATCCACTATTATATACTATTCGTATTAATGAGTCTAATTTTAAAACTCCAATTTGGGTTTGAAACGATCCAGAATTTTCTACCACTTGCATTCACTACAAGGAATTTAGTCTTTTTCAACGTTACACATTCGCCGCTAATACTCTAAAAAACACTGCAAAAGTTATTTGCAGCGAATCTATAATTGCTGCACATTGGTTACCAAAAACCGGTTGTTATATCTTTTTACCAGCGATTTTTGTCTGGATATAAATGTATTTGCGGCGAAATAAAATCGCCGCAATTAGTGAATACAAACACCACAAAGATCCATACGGTTGTTGATGTAATCGATGGAAAACATTATTTCCGGCGATTATTTCTTGCCGAAAAAGCCCTAAATTCGCCGCAAAAGTCTGTTAAACCATGCTTAAGGGACGCGCACGGGGGCTTTTTTCGGTGATATATTTATGCACGGGAAATAATTATTTCTGGCAATTTTGTAGCGCTGTAAATAGCGATGGTATTAAAAATATATTTTCGGCGATTTTTAATCGCTGGAAACGGCCCTTACAAAATTAAAGAAAAAAAAAATCTGCCTCCAAATGCAGGCCACATAGGTATTTAATGCGTCCATATGCATGCATTTGCACTATAACATATACTCTTCTACAAATTAAAAAAAAAAAAAAAAAAAGGTTTGTACTTGAACAAAATAGATGCTATAAAATGGTGTTGTACACGAGTAATATATGCCCCTCTTGTTAATGTGCAACATACTGATTATCAATGGAAAACAACCAAAATTGAAATAGGCCATTTGGGAGTAAGTAAATATGACTGAACATACCATATTTTCCAACTAGATACTTGATTATGTCATCTGATTCATACATCGCAACTCCTTTGTTTGGATCCACCTGCAATAGAGAGAGATATTTGCAGCTTAACTTCCACTTTAGTCACCTTGGTTTTCTTTATTAATCATACAAATCTCTAATCAGTCCACTTTGTATTCCTTAATTTTTCCTTGTTAAAAACATTAGCATGAGCTCCTGGCTAAAGAAATTCTCAAACCAGTTTCCAATCCACTTGTGACTGCATCAGCGTTCAGAAATCATATTCTTAAGATCTGATGACTAAGCATGTCAAAAAGAAGCTATGGAAAACCATAGACTGATTATGTTGAAATGAAAAGTTACTTTTTCCTTTAACTTATTTTGTGGTTCTCATTTCTCAATCATGTTCCAATGGACTTCTCAATAGGCGGCTTCTCTGGTCGAGGACCCAAGGTAGTTCACTGCCTACTAAATCCAGCAGACAAGAAAATGATACCTTTCAAATTCATATATCTCAATAGGCCTCTCTGGTCGAGGACCCAAGGTAGTTCAATCTCATTTCCCAATAGACTTTCTCAAGACTATATGTTCCAATATCAGATTTTTGTTATTAACAACCAGAAAAGACATTTTCAAATTGTATCATGTGGCTATAGTGCATATTCTGTATAGAAGGAAGGTTTGCTTCAATGGAAATCCTGCAATACAGGATCTTAATTTGCTCTGATACCATGACTAATACAAGATTTGGGAGAAAATTAACTAAGAAAAACAGCCATCATTAGAATACTTAATCTTTGACAATCATTGATACTTAATTTCGTAGAACCAATTATTTCTTGATTGTAAACCACCACAGTTTTTGAACATAGAGAGCATTAGATAGAAGTTTTCAGCCTATCTAAGTTTGCACATTTGTTGTAACTGATGGAGAAACAAAAAACTTTTATATAGACATGACAGAACTTTTGTTTTATAAGTTTCTAAGCGTTATTTCCTTCCATCAAGAAAGATAACCCAATCCATCATCACTTCTTACTGAGTTCATATCCTTAGTTAAGATTCTCAACATATATATTCAAAAGTCTTGGTTAAGATTCTCAACATATATATTCAAAAGTCTGTGAGCTTATAATTGATGAATACTACAACTAAAATTGTGGCACTGATTGAATTCAATTTTTCATATTTAACAAGCTAAATAAATATGCAACAACTTAATATGTAAGATGGGGGTTGAAGAAAACCAGATATGGAATTTCACAAAGGATGGGAGGTTTACAGTTCAAGTGCAACATTTTTTTTTTTTTTATCACAAATGAGAGAAACAGAAATGGAAGGGTGAGACTTCTAGCCCCACAGTAAATGATGAATTCTGGAAGAAAGCAAATGAGATACATAAATACCACCAATAATCAAAAGTTGAATTATTGATAAATAATACTGATCCAAGAACTCCTACTCCAGTTTCATATTATAAGTGCTCCCTATGAATTTATCATCAATAAAATTACAAATCTCACTCAGATATACCAGATTTGGATCTTTATAGCAGAGGACTGAGTATTAGATCAATAGGTAAGATAGCTAATTGATAATCCATTCAAACCATATGCATCACAGAACTACCATAAAACAGGAATGAGGGAACTAAAACCATGCATTGTTGTTGATAATGCACCTGAAAACATCTAAGGATAACATGCTTTCTGTGATATAACATGCACCTGAATGCCAGGGGAGAATATATGAGGGAGGTTTAGTGCCACTTCTAGTTCTCCTCTGATTGATGGTCAAGAACAGCAAATTGGTACACATATGATTCCTACAGAAATAGCTAGATTTTCATACTGAGCACGGGCGAGTCCAAATAATTTCTTTCACAACACTCAAAAAATAATTCTTTCACGACAAATGAACTAAAGGCCATGAAAGTTTCTTAGAACCCTTATCTTACCATTGCACCACATAAAACCAAAGGTATTCAGGCCACTGGACTTACCTGAAAGATCAAGGATACACTGAACTAATAAAAAGGAACTCTTGACCGTACAATACCGGAGACATAAGAAGATATAAGAATGAGTACATTACCAATACGGTCTATCAAAGCTAGATATATTGCTGTACAGATGTTTGCCATGAATTACATAGTTTTCTTGTCATACATATTAAAATGATTAGAATTTGTATTTTGCAATTTTGTTTCATATGGCTGTTACTTGTAAGCAAGTGTGACTTATGCCTATTTTTGTAGAATTAATTCCTTTTTTTTTTTTTTTTATATAGGTAATAGAGATAGAATTAATTCATTTTTCTTACCATAAAACTTTTCCAAGATTGACACAATATAAAAGCACATTCAACAAAAAAAAAAAAATAAAGTTAAAAAGCAGGTTAAGAAAAGAAAAACGAATGAAATACCAAAAGAATCAGCCCTGCAATGATGATCATAATCACAATAATTAGTCAAATGTGCTCCACACAAAATAAATTTAACATCCAACATATATCAAATATACTTACAAGGTAACTGAAGAAATCCAGAAATCTAATATTAATGATATTATGCGTCTATGGCATGTAAAAGAACTACTACTAAAAAACTTTCAATGGATTCCTACATTCTTATCCAGCACCATATCCACCTTTGGTCAATGGTGTCATAGCCAAATCAAGAACTCTAATTGATGGCTAATGCAAATATGAAAAAAGATAACGGACTGATTTCAACTCCACACTCACTGTCAGGAGAGCCAAGACTAGTGAGGTTAGGCTTGACCTTCAAAATCATGAGTTTCTGCCTCTTGCAGCTCAGGCCAAAGGCTAGCCAAAAATTGATGCCTAAACTCAAAATCTTAGCTCAATGCTCACATTATTCAACCAAAGTCTTTGGCCTTTCTGCTTCTTTGAAAACACGTTAAAAAAATTACCCTCTGGTACAATTGTATTATTGCTACTTATCTGTTTCACTGTCCTTATTTTAACTTGATCTGTGTAAAGACACTCTTCTGATTAAGAATATTATGTAGCTTCTTTTTACCTGTAATAACATCTCATCTTTTTAGTTTTTTAATGAGGATCAAGAGTCTAGAACTGATTATGACATTATTTAACATTATCACATAATAGATATCAATGCTATAATCTATGTATAACTTAGAAAACTTTAGGATGACTCTCAATATTTGAAATGAGCATTTACAGAGATTAAAATCTTGTTAGCTTGAACTAGTTAGATTAAGCCTACAAAAAAGTTTTTTTCCAATTACGTAAATAAATTTGAGACATTCATTTATTTGATAGGAAGTCTCGTTATTATAAAAGTCAAAATATTAAAATAATACCTGAACCCTTTTCTCTTTGATACTTAGCTTGCATGCACACTCATATTAATGACATGATCATTGTGAAAAACTAAGAATACCAAAGGTTGCATACCAGCAACAACGGAAGGGGAATGCTTCTCTCACTGTGAGATTGAAGTTTTTTAGTTTAAAAAAAATGAAAAGGATCATCAAATTTGAATTGAACTAAAATCATAATTTAAAATAAGTGATAAGTTCATAGAATATTGTTAGCACAAGCAACTTAATAGTTACAACTCAAGGATATAAAGCATGGTCAATAAGACGATTTTAGCATATGAACTATCTGAAAAAGTGTGATGATATTTGCACACGGGAAATTGTAAGAAGAAAGGGCTGCTTTATTGAACATTATCAAGAGAACTGCAGGATGGAGGACGACATTATCATTTTCATTTTCACAGAATATGGCTACCAACAGAAAACCTATTAAACCGGTAAATGGTAAAGTCAGTAGCCAAAACCTGACACAATTATTCAGACCAAAGTCTTCCTTCTCTCACTGTGAGATTGAAGTTACTTAAATAGTGGAAACACCATAAGTGATAGCCAAGTTTAAACAGATAAAATGAGCTTTACTATAATTAGATTAAAAAATCTTTTAAAAGTAATCAAGAATTTTTTTGAAGAAAGCAATTGGTATAGCCTATGTACACAATACATATACAAGGGAGAGACCTATGCATGATTAACAACAGAATATAAAAATCCCTTATTTTCTATCCTTATAGCATCCCCACTACTCACAGATAGAATAATCTACTGTTCATATGCTTACTTATACACATCTAGATCAAGACACACTCACATATGGTCAAGTAGAAATCAAATGTGAGCCTATAAAGAAAAGCAATTGGTATAGGCCTAAACACGTACGATTATTGTGAACACCTTCTATAAATTAAAAATGAAAATCTCATTCCCACAAAATTATAAAGTCACTACAGACACTATATAACACTGTAAAACAAAATTATAACGAAAACTATAGAAATTAGGTTGAAATTAGGCAAGAAATTAGGGGCACATAGGGGCTCAATTCCTTAGGGCTATGTGAATGGAAAACATTTCTCATGACCTAATGCAACCAAATCATAGTAATGAAAAATGAAAATGGTTATTTTATATAGAGAGAAGGGGGTCACCGAGTGGCGGTTAGAGAGAGAGAGAGAGAGATAGATCGATTAAGCCTAAAATAGTGAAAGAGAAACTCACTGGTGTTGGCGAGGTAGCGAGAAGCCGGCAGCATTGGCAATCGGAAACCACTTTGTGAAGACGGGAGAGAGATGGATGAAGACCAAAAATATGAAATACAAACACATTGGCGTCGGCGAGGCGGTGAGATGGCGGCGACAATCGCAGTCGAGAACGAGAGAGATAGAGAGGAGGGGGGGAGTATCAGGAAGGGTGGATAAGGCGCCCAAAACACATTATTTCCGGCGCTTTTCTCTCGTCGGAAATAACCAATAATTGGCCGTAATCAAGTTGGCATCTCTTTTGTGGCAACAATATGGCTTTTTACGATGATAATGTTCGTCGTAAAAAATCTTATCCTATTCGACGGAAAGCAAATGCCGCTACAGCTAAAATTACCTATTGCGACGACAAAAATCGCTGAAATAGGTTAAAAGTCACCGTAAAAAGCAAACAGTGAATTCTCCCTCTTCAAATTTCAACTTCGCGTTGGAATTCAGTGGCGACATGGAAATCGTCCCAAATAAGGAGTATTTGCAGAGATCTTAAAAACGTTAGAAATGATTGATTTTCTTGTAGTGATTCATGTTTGAAAAAAATTAAAGAAAAGATTAAAAGGAGAAATATATAGTCGCCCAAACTCAAGCGCAGAGCATCAACCTAAGTAATAAGGCAGAATCTGAAATCCACCATGCTGGGTGGCGATTGATCACCGAGGTGATGCACTCATACATGCTGACATATGGAAATATTACTTCTTATTATTTTCCTCATCGATTCTTTACATTGGGAGTCAATGAGTGCAAAATAATAGAGGAAAAAGGGACTTGCGCCCTCATCTTAATGCCACGGCTTTTGGCTTGTGGGACTTCGGCACAATCGACCTGGGGCACCTTTGGGGAGCAAGTGGTTGGCTTTCTTTCCCTCCACTAACCGGGCTTGGGCTTATTGTGTTCCTTGCCTTGTAACTCTTACACATAGTATTCTCTTACCACCACTTGCTCGCCGCGCATCACTCCTCTTCCATCCTCTGTTGGAAATTTCATCTTCAAGTAGTAGGTTGAGTTCACTAGCTTCAAGTTGTTTCACATCAGTCGCCCAACTATGGCGTTGTATGAAGAGTGATCCTTGACTACGAGGAAGTCCGCCATGGTGATCGCCGTGAGTCTACTTGTTTTGACAATGATGGGGAGTGTTATGGACCCCAGTGGCTACACCCTCTCACTAGAGAATCCCCTTAGCGGCGTGGGGGATGGCTACAGCCTGTCTTGACTGATTCCCATTCTGGAGAATGCCTCTCAGAAAAGGATGTTGGCCAAACTACTGTTTTCTTCTAGTATCATTCTAGTTGTGTAGTTGGCCACCAACATCGTTACCACAAGGGTGTTGTCATCCAGATAGATGACTCCCTTGCAGTCAACCTTGTAAAAAGAAACAGTAAGGGTCTTTTGAGTTCGGGCTTGCTTGGGCGGCCTCCCAACATTGAAGACCTCTTCGTACCTTTTTCTTCGGGTGTAAACCTTCCTGCCCTATGTGGAGGCAACCCCACTAGTGAGTCTCTCGATGATGATGTGGATTTCTCCTCGCGGGACGTTGTTCCAGTCCCGCTCCGGTGGCTTTCCTCCCTTCTCCTAAAGTTCCTCCTACTTGGGCTCTCACTTTGCCAACCTTCTCGTATCGGCTCCTGCCTGTCTCTGCTTGCCTGTCTTTGGGGCGATGGGTGGTGAGAGCTTGATCGTCTATACATTTCCCTTAGACTTCTTCCCAAATGTCCTCATGGATCTCCTCTATGACTTTCTTTCTCAAGAGCTGGCAATCTTAATTCCGATGGCCCTCCTCCTCATGGTAGGCATAGTACGCGTGAGCCCTTCGGTTGCAGTCTCTATCCTCTCATGGGCATCCTTCTTCCCCCGTCTATACGTGCATGCTTGCGTGCCCCTTCCTCGAGAGGCGCCATCGTCGCTCCTCTTCCTACTCTGGTGTTTCCTCGCCCTAGTCTAATTCTCATGGGTTTTGGTGCTAGTGTCCCGTTTAGGGTCGCTTGGGGCCGACTTCGAGGTCATGCACCTCAAGGCAGTTAGAGCTTGGAGGGTGTCATCGGCATTGACGAAGTCGTCAGCCTTGTCTATGATGTTTTGCAGGGTCACAGAGATCTTTTGCACGATTTCTACCATGAGGGACTTAAGGGCCATACGCCACCCAGAAGTGTCGCCAAGATGATCTTCTCATCTTGGTAATATGTGGTCATCCGCTTCTTATTGAAGCGGTACAAGTAAGCCTTTATGCTATTTTCCTCCCTCTACTTGACAGTGAGGAGGTAAGTAGTTGGCTGTCTTCTTTTTTTGTTGGCCATGAACTGCATCAAGAATTGGCAACCTATTTCTTCGAAGCTGTGGATGGTACCCGATCGAAGTTCTAAACCATGCCCAGGCATTGCCTTTCAATGTCAAAGGAAAAGTCCGACCTGCTATCTCCCCTAAGAAGTCGTGTAGTGTTATGTGAATCTTGAACGTCTCCAGATACTCAGCTAGATCTTTGTGACCTATTATACATCTCTATCAGGGGGGGTTTTGAATTTTGGGGAGAGTGGGACGAACATCACTTTGGCGCTGTAGGGTAGGTTTGTGTAGCCGAGAGCTGGTCCATGGAGAATGACCCTCATATCCTTTTCTCCATCTCCTCATATTTGTCCATGAGACTACACAGTTCGTCGCCCATACGCTTAAGTTCCTTGTCTTCCGTCCCCTCAGTTCTGCTTGGTCTGACACCTCCTTGAACTCAGCGTTTCTCGATTTCAACACTTTGTTCTCTCGCCGGAGGGTTTCCGCGTTTGAGGTCAATCATTTCACGAGTTCCTCCATTTTCGTGACTCTTCCTTCCATGCTTATCGACGTAGACTTCTAATTGAGAGTCACACGAGAGCGCATAGTGGCTGACATGCAAATAATATTGGATTACATAAATGTCGCCAACTGTTAAAGCGTGTTTTGTAGCTGCCCATTACAATGGTGCTCTTGTACCTACGAGGGTGGAAGGAAAGGCAAGAAATATTTCTCACGGAGAGCAAAGAAAGCAAGAAGTTATAGAGAGCTAGAGAGAGTGTGGTCAGAGGGTTGGCCACTTCGATTTGCAGGGGACAGAATTCCAGCCTCTCTTTTCCTCATTAATGTGCTGCCACTACTGTCAGCTATCTTCTCTCTTCATGAGCCCGGCCTGATTGGGCATGAAATTCCTTTCCAATTTGAATCGTATGCATGCGAGGCATTAAGATGAGCTTGTATTATTTGGCCTCAACAAGTAAACGCTATGTACGCTAGGCCTGATTGTATTAAGCTACACACGCATATGTAAACGCTATGCGTCTTCTAATTGTTTGGTATGCGAATGCAGACGACATTTTGTGCTTCCTTTCTTCCTCTTATTTATTTCTTGTATTCTTGTCCCCTTTAGCCCAAATGGTCTCGAAATACCAATTATATATAATATCATAATAAAAAGCTATTATATATTTGGACAGAACCAAAATTCTTTGAACATAAGACAAAGAAAAAAAAATAGGAGAGAATTTATATAATTAATTAGTTGAGGTTGATGAGATGAATTCAAATAAAAGTTGAATAAAATATTATTAGAATATTATTTTTTAATATTATTATTGTTTTAAAATTTGAAAAAAATTGAATTTTTTATTATATTTTGTGTGAGAATTTAAAAAAGTTGTAATGATGAGATGAGATGAATTGAGATCAACTCTAAAATTAAACGAGAGTTAGTCTACCAACAATATTCTAAGGAATATTAGATTGTTTCAATAGATAGACCAATATGATCTGGTGCATGCTCATTCTCCCTCTCATACATATAATAAAAAGGTACAAGCTAGGAATTTGGTTACAAGATTTTATGCTCTTCTTCTGTATATTATCGTTACGTAGAATTGTTAGTTAAATTTAGTTTTGAGAGGTTGTAGGTGTGCCGGCAAACAAAGATAGAAATAGTCACATACATTGTACCAATTAGTCAAAACAAATATTATTAGATTCATGTGATAATTTATTGTCGCATGCAACTTGGTCGTGGTGATCGTCATTCTTGCCCTTTTTAATTAATGACTGTCAATTTCCTTTCAATCACGGGGCCTAACTGACAACCCGACCAATCTTTCGGAATTCTGGTCATGGCCCATATAGTAACATGTTTCGTTTCTAAAGTCAAAGCAAATTGTATCCCTACTTCAACAGGTTGCACGTGGTTTATCAATTAGATGTGTTTGGCGGTCGAAATTAACTCAACTCATTTTCTCTCTTTTCAAATCAATCATTAATAAAATTTATTATTTTTTTTAAAAAAATTAAATATATCTTAACAGTTATTTTATAAATTTAAACACATTACAAAAAAATTATTTAATTGTAACTAATTATTTCTTATAAAAATGATTATTTTCTACCAAAATAAATCTATTTTAGTCGTAAATAGTCATTCTTATTGCATATAATCTGTCACAATTGATCTTTTTTTTTTCATAATGACACATATATCAATCTATTTATATTCAAATACTATTATTCACAGACTAACTTTATGGCCGCATGTGTCCAAATTTATATATATATATATATATATTATATACATAAACGAGAAATGCTATTTGCATTAATTAAGAAAAAATTACACAAAAACTTAAAGCTTCACATTTCAACTAAGTTATTGATATGTTAAAAATTATGAAAGTTGAATTTTTCAAATGAGTATTGTAAGTAAAATTATAAGTACATATACCATTACTCTATTCACACACATATATAATGTGTGTATATATCTATTTATATACATGCATGTATATATAAAAGTAGTACGTAGTATTTGTTCTACAAAGATAATTAAAAAAAGAAAATTTACAAATATTTAAAATATAAATATATTTGACATATTATTTAAGAAAGTGCAATTGTTTTAAAAAATATATATTTGACATATTATGCAGATAAAAGAAATAGAAAAATACAATTGCGGTAGAGATCACGTTCATCAATAACCGCCGGTCTAAACCATTGCATTTCGCCACCCACCTATGACCTATGAGCGTGGAATTGAAAATTTGTGACACAATTGTATAAAGCATAGGTTGCCTGTTGGAGGCACCAACGGTTTGCTTCTTTCAATTCGATTCTTTATTTCAAGAAAAAGGTTGGGATTTCTACGCCTTCTATCATCTTACCCTTTAAAGTCAAGCGACTCAAATATTTTCATGTTTAAGGATTTTTTTTTTTATTTTTATTTTTTATGAAAACAGACTCACTGTATATTGTTTAGCGCACTTGTCTTTCTGATCTCACTGTATATTCGTATGTATATACTACAATACTATTTTACTTTCATTTCATTACATAAAATATGGTCTATTTATCACAATTTGATGATGATTTATTAGATAATTTTTATCAGTAATAAATATGTCACATCTTACTTAGTGAGATAAAAATAAAATAAGAGTGTGGTATATAATAATATTACTCGTTCAACATACTTACTTAGATATAGATTTCAAACTAGGTTGAAATATATTAATAATTATGTAGCGTTAAAAAAAAACAAATATAAATTAATTGGAACTATATATATACGATGAATTAGAATATCTCAACAGATCCATCCTCTCCCTTCACAGAAATCATCTTTAGAATATTTTTTGAGCAAGTGGAATGATAGTAATTAGTGGAAATATGATTGATAGATCGTAATATGAAATACTCATTTGAAATTGATTCTACCTGAAAATCTGACATAAACAATGCGTTAAATATTATAGTCTATATTGGTCTCTATCTCTGTCTGAATTAGACAATCCAATCAAGACAAATAAATTTTGAAGATCTGAATAATTAAGAATACCCTATTTTATTCCTTGCTGATTAATTTGTAGAGCATTTGATGCATGCATGCTTTAAAATACCCTTTTCTATTATTATTCTTTGTTAAATTTCATTAGAACATTTCTCATAAACATTCTCTGACTAGTTCTTTCCTCCTCCTCCTTTTATATATATATATATATATATATATATATATATATATATATATATATATTCACGAAGTTCCTTCGTGTTTGCCAATGAATTATTCTTGGGTATTTTTTCGATAAATATACAATTAGTTTTCTTCTCTAAAAAAATGATAGCATATAGTCAATTATCCTTTTTGTAAACATGTATAAATATTAAAGTGTGATATTTACTTCGATCCCATTCATCACCAGAAAATTATTAAGTACTTTCGGAGTATGGATGATATGATACTCTCATCATATCATTGTATGTCATATAATTAAAATTATTTATGTAAATATTAATTTTAATTGACATGATATCTTATGACAGATTGAGAGTACCAAGTATCCATACTACTCCGAGAATAATTAATTAATAGTACTTATATAGTCTTCATCGCTAGGGCCTTTGTTACATCATCCTCACAATTTATGTATGATGACAAGTCTTTTCATATATATGTTGAAAGATCATCAAGAGACCTACTAGTATGTTTCAAGTTGAGTACTAGTGGGATATATATAATCCTTTGATCTACCACTCCAAAATTTAAATCACATTAATTTTAATATATAGTTGATCTTTAATTGTTAACTATATATATACGTGATTGGCGACCTAACCTAAGTTGGCAATTGATTTAAAGCCACTAGCTCACATGAATACCAAGTATATATATTTGTGTCTATAAATATCGGTCCTAAGTACTAGAATAATACCTGGGATTAGATAATCATACATTATGTCGACATAATGTATTATTATCATGTCCCTCATATGACATAATGTATGATTATAAGAGCGGCCAATTCATATGACATAATGCTTGTACATCATATGTATTGGCCGCTCTTATAGAAAATGTTTATACTGTTAGTTGCAATTGAGTAATGCTTAATTATACTATGTCCGTAATTTATACAATTACTCAACTTGTCCGCTTCACGTGGTACCACAATGTAGTACTGTTATGTGGCTTATTAAAAAAATTTAAAATATATATATTAAAAACAAAATGACGCTCGAAAAAAAAAAGATGAAGACTAAAATCTTAGATTTCATTTACCCTCTTGTATTTGTGTTTTTAATTTTTTTAGTAAGCCACTTGGCAAACACATTTTGGTGCCACATCAAGGGACAAATTGATGAGTGGTGTAAATTAGGGGATATAGTAGCATTTCTCTCTGCAATTATTCTAGGATCATTCCATGTTGATTTTTTAGATGAAGAAAACAATACACTTATAACTCTTTTACAACTATCATTGCAATATTATTGCTAGCTCCATAAAAAATGATGAAGTTCACTTAATTTAAATCTTTTAATTTTGCATAATTGTCTTCAAAGTTATAAATATATTACTATTATTTGGTCAAACTTGAAAGTACTCGTCCTTTGTTCAGTAAGAATTTGACAGGAGAAATGCTATAACACTACACCATAATCTCATTTTCATTTTACTATGTAAGATATAACATATTTATCACCATTTAATGATAAAAAATTATCGAACAAATTATCATCCAATGTTGATAAATGTACTACATCTTGTATAATAAGATGAAAATAGAATGGTGGTATGGTGTATAGAATTTTCTATTTGACAAATGCGTTAATACTTAATGTACGTGCATCATATATAATATAGATCTTTCTCATGTCCACCATCCATTATAATTTGTTTTTATGAGAATCGATTATATATTATATGTTGCTTATTTTACATTTTATGACTAATGACTTAAGTAACGTACGTGTTAAAAACATACAGGTGTTACCAAATGCGTTTTCAACATGCCGCACTAGTAGAGAAGAAACTAATTAAAACCTAAAAGTATAAAATTAGCATGCACTTTAAAAGCTTAAAATGAAAAAAAAAAAAAAAACTAAAAGAAAAAAAAAAACAAGAATAAACAATAGAAGCTAAGAAAATAAGACTTGAAAATATTAGCAATAGAATACAAATATGAAAAAAAGAAATAAAAGACTTGCAAATTAAAAAAAAGCACATAAAGGAATATTAAAAAAATAAAAAACTAACCTCTAAGAAATAAAATTAAAAAGTCAACAAAAAATAGAAAAAAAAAACCCTTTTTTAAAAAATAAACTAAAAACTAAAAAAAATAAAAATCATTTGGCATTAACTTTAAGACTTTGTAAGATCAAATATAAGAAAAAACTTAACGTAAAAGTTTTAAAACAAAACTTATATCGAGATATATAATTTTAAATAATAAAAAAAAGTGGCATGTATGGGGTGGGGTGGATCACGGGCGCGCGACCCCTTCAGCCGCTAGCTAGCTAAGGCCGGGTGGCAGCAAATTGACCATGCCAATAGCTCTCCATGCATCGGCCTGATGCATGTTGTTAATTTGCAGGTTGGCTTGCATTAACTCGGCCTTTGGACCCTCATCAGGTACTACTGCATGCAGCATCGATCAATGACTATAAATAAGTAGTTACTACTTTTTCTTTCCTTTTTCTTTTTTTTTTTTTTTTAAAATTCTTATTTTCTATTTTAATTTGGATTTTTTCTTAATTTAGAATTTTTAAGATTTTCTTGTGCTAAAATGGCCTATTATATTGTTATGTTCTGCGCTGATCGCTAACCATTAAATCATTTTCCTAATATATTAATGCATGCTAGTGCACATGGATCGATCGAAGGGGTCTCTTATTTTGAAACCCTTTAAATTTAAACCCATAAATATGCTTTTCTTTTATTGTTCTTATTGTTATTAGTTTGTATATATTTTATAATTTCTTTCGGCTACAATTAATTATATATATAGGAACTTAAATCCAGCTTTTTGTATTCTGTTCGGATTCTAATGATTGGCACTCAAATAATGCATCGATCGAATGAACATTAATCCTGCCCACTTCCAAGCAGTACATGATGATCTCCTATTAATTAATCATGTCATTTTTATGAAAAATTTGGATGCTAGTTTAGAGTATTAATGATCAATATATATAAGTGAGAGAAAGATAAAATTAAACATATGGTATCTATTGAATCTTTAATAATGCTCAATCGAGTAATTATATATAAATATGTAAGGCTCACTTCTCATTCTAAACTTTTGAGATTGGACAGAAACTCTTAGATATATATATATATATATATATATATTTATATATCCAAATATTCCTACTTAGGGATATTCTAGAACTAGGAAACTTCTCGATCGATTTATATAACATTATAATGAGGCAACATCAACCCGACTAATTTAAAGCAGCAAGAGCTGGTTTGGATGCTAAATTATTCTCAAGTATTCTCACATATTTTTAGATATTTTATTTCCAAACATTACTCAAATACAAAATACTTTTCAATTTTAAATCTTCAATTTTTTCATATAATTATCATTAGAAATTTCTTAAACTCCTAGACAAAACACAAAAAATAATATACTCTTTCAAATTTCAAAAAAAGTTAATATTAAAAAATTATATAATTTAAAAAATTTTCTAATTTTATAATATTTTTATTCAATTTTTTCTATCTCATTTTCTAAAATCTAATAAAACATCTTAACTCAAACTATTTCACTACTATTCACAGATATTATGAAATATTCAAAGTATCCAAACCGGGGGCTAAGTCTCCAGTTTAATGCCATATATATGGCAATTGTTGCTTGTAGGGATATCATAGTAGCTAGGAAACTTCATAGAACAACGCCTTGTTAGTAAGCTTATAATTAATACCATGCACACGTACCTACGAGTTTGATCTCCATGATGCAATATATGGTTATAAGGATATTGCAATAAAAGAGTTGTAAGTAATTGATCATTTTGCACAACCAATTAATTAGTAATAGGCTAGCTAGGGAATATATATCAATAAGCTTAATTTGCTCTCACAAAACCACATCATATATATATATATATATATAAACTATCCACATCATTGTTATTAAATTATAATTAGTGTTGTGAAAGAACAATATCGATCTTTACTAATTCTCGTTTGTATTAATGTTATATAATAGTTAAACATGTGAAAATAACATACCCAATTAAATTTCGCACAACTTTTAGTTGAAATTATATAATGTACGTATATACTACATAATTTCCAAAGATATAACTTTACTCTCATCCCTATCATCATCCACTCTCCAATTGTATTATGATTAAACAAAAGATAATAATATTTACAAATAAGCTGTATGTTATCTTATTAAATGAACTATATATAATATATCTAATTAATTAAATCTTTATTTTTTTATTAAAAATAAATTATTAAATGAAAATTATATATTTAATCAAATTACTATCTTTTATTTAAAATTAGGCGTCTTTTAGTTTTTTAACCTCATTATATATATGATCATGATCATAAACTGGTTAATTCACAAAGATTAATTTATAGGTTTCTGATCCTGACGTACTATTTTCTTGATTTTTATCTAATGGTGCAAAATGCATCCTTAAGAATTCTTAAAAATATACAGTACATTACAATTGAATATCTTATATATATATATATAATATATATATTATTCCTACGTATCGTATATAGTGGTCTGCGATTATTATTATCATGAAAAGAATAGTGATTTTTTTTAAAACGGGTGAAAAATAGTTGTAAATAGTGTAGTAATTTAATTGTAAATAATGTAGTAAAACGGGTGAAAGGAAGTGATGATCAATTAATTAAAAGTAGTAATTTAATTCGATATGTTATTTTCACAAGTTTAACTAATGATATATATTCCCTAGCCTGGCCTTTTACTTCTTTGTGTGTAAATTGTTTGTCTCCTGCAATGAACCTTTTTAGGCATTTTTTCTTGATCATTATCTATCCTTGTAATTAAGCCCCGAATTAACAAACTGTATCGCCTAAAATATGGTATATATATATATATATATATACACATATATATACATACATATATTTATTTATTTATTTATATTGATCATCACTTCCTTCGAGGTACATTGTCTGATCAGCCTGATCTTCTCCTCTGTCCATATATTACAACAATATTACAGAAGTTACATACGGACAAAGATTTACAGATGTTGACGAAAGAGATGAGCTTAGAACATAGTACATGAAACGATATATATAACATGACTGCAGGAAGTTTCCTAGCATGTCAAGATGTTTTACAAGCTGGGAGAGGGCCGGGAGAGAGAAGAGAGATGTTTTAATGCCAGTCAACGGAAATAGTTCACTAACTTGGACAAAGGAACCAAGCATAGACCCATCTTCCTTAAATTTCTAGAATCATGATTAATATCGATCTTTCCTCCAAAGTTGATTTCACTGGTACTTCTTTCATCCGCCTGCAGTTCTGGATCATAATACTCTAAAATACCTCCCTTCATCTACAAAATCATCGGCAAAAAAAATAATTTATGATCAGGTTCTAACACCAAAACTACACTCTTGTATAATATCCTAGAAAAATTTGCTATCCAAAATAAAAGTTAGAAAATTCCAGAGAATTAAGTACTGCTATCCAATATATATGATCATTTACCTCTACAGGATTCATATCCACTGGTCCTAAATCACTGACCTGTTCACAAACATTGTTAAAGAAAACGTCAAGAGCTAAACAAAAATAAATGTAAAAGGAAAACAGAAGAGGAGAAGGGGAAAACATGGAGTTGGAAGATGGTTCCTGAATATCTGACCTTCGGACTACTAACGGGAGAGCTAGCAGTATCCTCCAAAGAATCATCTATTATCTTGGCTCTTGTATTCTTGAAACCTAGTAGTGTCTTTGGAACCTTCAGATCCTTGTTATTAGAATTCTTCCATGCAGCAGAAGAAGCAGCATCAGAGACCAAAGAAGAGCTATGGAAACTAGAAGAGGAATCATCATGTCCTTTGTAACTTGAGAAATCTTCCAAGTATTTAGTCCATCCACTTTCCTCAGGGCTGCAGTCTGCGGCTCCTTTAGAAGCAATGGTTTTGTTAATACATGAACTCAAAGAATTCTCCATCAATATTTCAACGCCAAGAAAATAAGTAAAAGATAGGAAAACTTTTGTTCTTTCAGGCCCGGTTGAGAAGCCTCTAGTAAAGGGTGATTTATATGGGAGATTAATGATGATGAAAAGAATAGGGAAAGGGAACCCATTTTGTAGAATCTGTGAGTGGGCCAGGTGGGGTTGAGGAAATTAATCAGCGGTTGCAACGAAAACCAAAGGCTGAGAGGGAGACAGACAGACAACGTGCAAAGAAAAAAAAAATAATAGGAGAGAGAGGGAGGAGGGTTGACATTTGTGGTTCAGATCAGGGGATTTTTACACTACTAATTTCTTTGTTAGAACTTTCCTTTCAGCCATATCAATAAATGATGATCAGTCAATAAGAAAAGCGCAGAACAAAAGCTTGAATCGTGTCAGCAACGTTGACAAATTCTACCTGAATACATGAGGCCTGAGAAAACTACTACTTCAAGTTGGCTTCAGGATCAAATTGCCTAGCAAACCCATATTGGACTTGGGGGGGATAGGGATTGGTAAACTAAGTCAAATTCAGTATTCCTGTTTAGGATGATGATGATGATGATGTTGTTGAGCGTGATCATGACCTCAGCTACATATCACCTTTCAGTTCATGCTGCCGAAAACATAGATATTCTTGTTTCAAAGCGCCGGCCGGGCACTGCTAATTATTTTATCGGATGTCAGAAATAAAATCAGGTAAGTATATAGGATCGAAAAGTACTGATCATGTAGATCTCATTTAATGCATTTATTTATCCTACTTGAGAGATCTTCATATTTGAATAAGAAGTTGTTGAGGATCAAATCATTTTCCCTAGAAAGCTGGTACGTACACTAGTAAAATATCTTGCTTGTACGTACATTGAGAGATTAGAGTTCCGCTTTAAAGCGGTTCATTCGAAGGTATGGAATGAACAACCTCCATTAATATTCTGGCACGTCAGTAATTCTATAGAAATTGTAGCCTGATTACACTGTAGCCTTATTTATATTTAAAATTTATATCAATTCATCTCATCTCATCTTATCATTACAATTTTCTCAAATTTTTATAGAAAATATAATAAATAATTTAACTTTTTTAAATTTCAAAATAATTTTTCCATATTCTCATATAAAATATAATAAATAATTCAATTTTTATTTTATTATTCATAAACTATCTCAACTCATCAATCTAAATCACTCATGTATAGTAAGCTCTCAGAAGCATAATAGAAATCGAAGAGAAGCTTTCCGTCGGCCAAAAGCCCTCTTCCGAATTTCAGACTGCCGATTTGCACCATCTCTGTTGTTTAATTTGCACCACCGCATGACACCAGTTGATCTGTCGTGCATCAGTTCTGCTGCCACTAGTCCTTCGCCCACCATTAATTTCGCACCATCCGTTGTCCACCATCTCCGTCACCCACAACTTCCACATCAATCTATAAGCCCAAATGTGAACCCCTTTGAAGAACCAAAACAACCAACAAAATAAAATGAGTCACATAAATGAAGAAAATGCATGAATAGTTGAAAAAAGGGGTAAAAATTATTAAATAATTTTAAACCCTAACCAAATAAAAACTTCACAAATTCTAAGCCTAAAGAAGAAGGAAATATGACAAGAAAAGATGGAATACCTCATGCTCTCAAGTGCAACCTTATGCAATCCAGGATCAGGATCCTGAACCCTTTCCACATACAACTCTAATTGTTGTTTCAACGCTAAATCTTCATCCGACTACGAAACCCACCATGCATTTTAAGTTTTCAAGACTAGAAAAATACGAAAACTCCACTACGAAATCCCAAAACAACTCTGAGCATTGGGTAAAACGAAAAAAATTGTAAAACCGTAGTAAGCACAGTACACGAATTCACAAAATCAAACCCACCAAGAACCAGATCTTCCTCCTTTTTGTAATCCTTCTTCCTCTTTGGCTCCTTCGACGGGACCGTGTCACTACCACTGGCATTTGGATCCCGCGCCATGGTCAAAAGCGAAAAGAGAACTGGGCGAATCCGTGCGAGAGGGGAGCAAATTAGGGGCAGCCATAAACCCTGATGTGCATTTCTTTGCGAGCGCGGGACGAGGGGAGTAAATTTCAAATCCCCTAGTGTGCGTCCACATGATAGTTAAGTTATAAAGCCTATTTGTCACTCAGATATTAGAGAGCTGTTATTTGGGATATGTTAGACTGACTAAAGTTATGTTAGATTGACCGGCTATAAGATTTAGGTTTTTCATAAAGTCATCTCAACTCATCTTAATTCATCATTATAATTTTTTTAAATTCTAATACAAAATATAATAAATAATTTAACTTTTTTAAATTTTAAAATAATAATAATATTAAAAAATAATATTCTAATAATATTTTATCATCTCAACTCAACTCAACTCAGTTTAATATTTAAACACAATATTACTCTTGAGATTAAAGTGCACGTGAAAATTGCATGTAGAAAATTTCAATCCGAGCTAATAACCAAATTGCAATCATTATAATTAGTAGAGGTCCAATTATTTCGAAAGAAAATCAGTATGATACTTCAGTAAATTTACCAGCCAGCTAGCTAGCTAGGTTATAGGATTCTTTTTTTTTTATTCTAGGTTATTGGATTTTTCGGATGTATATTTCAATATTCAACTCATTCATAACTGATCGGGTTAGGGTTGACGTATTTCACCCTATTATTAATTTATTGGTTGGGCAGTTGAAACCTAACCCAATTAAATGTGACATTAATTTGAGGAACTGATTTTGTTGCCATTAGCAAGTTCTACTCAAAACAGCACGTACCCTCATCAATAACTCAATGAAATTGGAAAAAGTCAGAAAAGCATGCACTCCGGGTTACGTTTTCATGGGTCAAAGAAATGTAAGGTACTGCAACTGCAATAGACATGATTCGCGTCAACCTATGTCAACTGTATATGTCGGAAGAGAGAGAGAGAGAGAGAGAGAGCGAGAATTCAAACTATATAATACCGAAAGTATCAACAAAGGGACAAGTGGGCAAGCAAGAAATTCTTCACATGGGCAGGTTTCCATGATCATCCGATGCTACTTTGTCATGTTTTGCCGGCAGTAGTTCCACTGGCTATGTATTACGCATGCAGCTGTAACGTTTTTCTTCGATCGCAGTGAGGTTTAGCGAAGAATTTAAACTGTCAGTAATTAACGATGAGGAATTTCTAGTCATCTAATAAAATAACCCCGCGTATTCAAAATACGTACTGGTCCTTAATTATAAGGTTCTGTGCATCAATTCTAAGTAGATCTGTACTTCTGTCTTTACTTTCCTTGCCTGCAGGCTGCATCCTCAAGCTAGCTAGCTAGGAACGTGCCAGCCATTAAGAGGATCATGGCTTTTTATATAATAGTCCTATTCTTACAAGATAACTTAATTCTCTAGTTAGCAATGCAAATTAAGTTGCACATTAATTACACACATGTATGATTAACATGACTACTAACAACTTCGATCTACGTACAAATTAAGATTGGGTGTGAAGTGAATGCATGCTAACTCCTTCTCCGTGGAGTTTCTAGAGAGCAAACACTCTGCCATCCTTCTTAGAGATAATATCAAAGAATATGTTAGAGATATTATCAAATCAAAAATCTGATGTGATATTATCATAACTAATTATTTGAATTGATTTTTTAATTATCAAATCAAGAGATTTAATTTTTTATAATGTTCAAAATACTTACTTTTACTTCATTTTCATGTAATTTCACTATAAATAGGTATTGTCGAGGGGATTTTGCTGCGCAGATCTGGTGCTATTGTGGAGCTATATTTGGGTTACCGCTTAGTGGTAATTGGAAAGAGACAGTATCCCTTTGGTTTCGTTGAGCATCTTCCTCTTGTCAGGTTGGTACTATTGTGGGCCTACTTCTTTCTCTTTTTTCTTGGCATCTTTTGCATCGTAGATGTGTTGCTCGCATGGAAGGACAACTTGAGCCTTTTAATTTGGTTTGACACTCGATTGTTCATGAGATTCGCTCAATCTGCCAGGACATTCACAAAGTTTCGAAATGCTCTAGGCATGATTTTCAGATTTTACAATCCTTACTTATCTTGCCTCTTGTTTCGCAAAGGCGATGCTCGAGATTGGTGGCCTGGCGCAAACCCTCTCAGGGTCGTTTTAAGTTAAACACTGACAGTAGTAGCTTTGGGAATCCTAGGCCGTTTGAGGCGGGTGGTATTATCAGAGATGATCATGGTAATTTACTTGATGCTTTGCCTTTCCTCTTGGGGTTGGTTCGAATAATAGAACATAATTATTAGCTCTGCTGTATAGCCTTAAAGCTTGCAAAGCTCTGAGAATTGGCTACGTGGAAGTTGAAATTGACTTATTAGTGGTGGTTTTGTGGTGGAAACAACGGCAATGTGGGGTTTGGTATCTTGAGGATTTTTGGGAGGAGATTATTGGTCTCTTGGATTCGATGGTCTGCTCGATTTGTCATGTGGTAATAAAGCTGCTGATTGACTTGCTAAGTATGGTTCGCTTGGTCATCACATGGAGCAGCAAGTGATTAAGGAAGTGCCAAGGTTGCTGAGAGGTCTAATCCGCTTGGACAAGCTGGGTATTCCCTTGTTACGCTGTCGCTAATCTTTTTCTTGCTTTCGTTGTTGCTTTCTTCAGGCTTGTTTAGTTTTTTCGAGTTTTGATAGTTGTTTGGCTTAGGCTTGTTAGGTTTTGTTTTAGTTTATTTTGTCACTTGGTTTTGAGTTAGTTTATTGCGTTTATCATGTAAGCCCCCAAGTGTAATAATGTTACTACGGTATTCCTTCGCCATAAATGAGGACTAATTAATAAATTTAGGACAGGGCCGCTATGTGTGTGGCTACTGGCTCTTTATATATATATAAAAAAAAAAAAAAAACGTACCTATGTTTGTATTCAATAACACTTGATAACAGTAAAGATCTAGCCCGCAAAGTCTCTCACTCGTCATCCTCCTCTCTCCTCTTTCCATTTCGAGTCCTATTTTTCTTTTATATTTTCTATCACTTTTAACGTCAGTGTAGAAAAGGGAAAACACGCCCCCATACTTTGATCTTAACTGTTTTGATCTTCACCCCTTTATTTCTTTTTTCTTCCCTCTTGTTTTTGCTTGTTTGTCTTAATTTGCATTCAAGTTTTAGAGGCTATATCTATGATTGTCTATTCATCTTCATTTAACATGCGCCCCATAAATATTGAAATTATCTATACCTAGAGCTCTACCATGGCTAGCCTTCATTGACAATAACGCATCATCAACATGTGAGGGTCACACATCGTCACCCATGCACACAAGGACAATATGAGACCTTCGTGGGGCAATCAAACTCTTTAGTTTTTTTGCTACCAATCTGATATGTTATCTGACCATTATACCTTTTTTTTTTTTTTAACAAAGCCTTTTCATTGCATTAAGAATCAACAATACAGAGTTTGTCATTCAGTACAAAGCTAAGATCTAAGGCATTATTTTAAGAGAGGGTGTAACACCTTGTATTTTAGTATATTTTTATTGAATGATTATTTTTATTAATTCAAAAATTTATTCTCTTGTTTTAAAATTATCGGATATTTTAAATGGTTTATTTTATAATCTTTAAATTGTGAAAATTAATTTGTTATGTTTTCTCAATATTTATTATTGTGATGCATTTAAATTATTCTTTATTTTAAATTAATTGATTGTTAGATTTAATTATTTTATCTTCATTTTATCATTACGTTTAAATTATTTTATTTAACTTACTGTTTTGAAATTATTTTCGTTCGATCATTTTTGTGACCCAAGATATAAAGATTGGACCTCATTTCTTTCCCTTCACTTTTCTTTTTCCCATTTTTCTTTTCTTTTTCTCCATTTCTTTTTCTTCTTTCTTTCTCGACCCGTGCGCGCGCGACCGGCACTCCCCCTCTCCGCTCGTTTTCTTCTCTTCCCCAGCCCACGCCGCCCCGCCGCCGCGCCGCCTTGGCCGGCACCACCCGTCCCTCCGGCGACCACCTCCCTCCAATTGCAGCCTCCCTCGCGCCGCCGTTAGCCACCACGAGCTCCTCAAAACCGCGACATTCCTTGCGCCGTTGCGCCTCCTCCGGCCACCATTTCTTCACCACTTCATTCTCGACCTCCTAGCAATCTAATGCACTCATTCCCAGCTCTGATCTACCACCGGTGAAGCCTATCTATCTCCATCTCCGATATGGACATTTTGGCCTAAAACCACCCTCTACGCCTCCACCCACCGCAAACCACCACTACCACTAGCTTCACCGACATCCCTAAGCCCTACCCTATCAATTTCGGGTCTTGATTTGTCCCCGTTCAAAAGTGGATTTTTGAGACAGTGTATTTTACACTGTTACGTTGCTGTGTCGCCACCTTTTACACCTCCGTGATCCTTTGAAAATTATAATATAGTACTGTAAGTATTTTTTCAAAAAACTTTCGTGATTTTAGTGTATTTTTACACTAACTCATTTTATCTGTAAACTGGTTGGTTATGCAGGACTGAGTCTGAGGAGTTCGGGAGTCGGATGGATTGTGGACGTAGTTGTTGTGTGTTTGGTTTGCATTGTTGGTTGTTGTTATGGCGTTGTTCATGTACATGGCATATTGCACGCATGATCATGTTTGTAAATGAAACTGGGTTTTCGTGTACATACATTCATGTTCATGTATTTATTAAAAACTAAGTTTTCATGTGTTTATTTCAAAATTGGATTTTCATGTGAAATGATTCTGAGTGTGTTTGAAATGATTGGATTGACTGGTTTGAGAAAAAAGAAAAGAGACTGTATGGATGGTGGTAAGCAGGGATGATGGTAGAGTCCCGCCTGCGATTCTCGCCTACGGTGCACGCAGTAGGGATGGTGGTATAGTCCCGCCTGTGATTCCTACCTACAGTGCTCTGATAAGTATTCATTGTGTGGAAAGGAACTGTAGGGATGGTGATAGAGTCCCGCTTGTGATTCCCGCCTACGGTGCACGCGGTAGGGATGATGGTTGTGTCCCGTCTGTGATTCCCGCCTACGGTGCACGCAGTAGGGATGGTGGTATAGTCCTGCCTGCGATTCCCGCCTACAGTGTCCGATAAATGATTGATTTTTGTGTAAATCATTTTCTGAAAAAATGACGGATTATATTTTTGGGCCAAATTGGGATTTTGGCGTGTGTTGGAAAATAATCATTTTCGGGAAAAATGAGGTTTTGGGATCTATTTGTTGGTTGCATTAATGCGTTTTTATCCCGAGAGTTATTTGGATTATTACTTATCTGTGGTACCATTTTATGGTATCGCAGATTTTGATGCAGATGAGGATGACGAGCCTTACCTTGGCTCCGTTGGAGGAGTGATCTGGGATTGCTCCCGTATATCGAGATTTATTTTATCAATTATTTATGTATTTGCCTTTGTAATATATTTTGGGATGACTGTATAACTTTTTAAAGATGATTTGTTTTGAATATTTGTATTTAAACTTCTGGTACTTAAATGACTTATTTATATTATTCGCTGCGATTTTTACTGTGCACTTTTGCATGTTGCACACAATTGAGCACATTTCGTTGGGATGCGTGACCCGTGTTGTCATCATCCTGACGTCACGATTCCCGTGTTCTTGTACGTGGGAGTCGGGGCGTCATAGAGGGGAACCAAAACTCAAAATTTTTCCATATCAAAGCATCTCACAGAAAGAAGAAAAAACAAGTTGGGAAACTTTAGAATGAGGAGGGGGCATGGCCGGAAGGGGAGCTGAGGGATAATTTGATCATTGACTATTTTCAGAACTTATTTACTGCATCAAATCAAAGAGGTGCTAGTGATTTTTTGGGGGTCTTGGCAGGGAAGGTGACCAGTGAAATGAATACTGACTTATCTAAGATATACACAGGAGCTGAGGTTTTTGAAGCCTTGAATCATACTTTTATTTCATTAATTCCAAAGAAGAAAAACCATGTGAAAGTAGCAGATATTAGACCAATTAGTCTATGCAATGTGGTCTATAAAATTGATATCAAAAGTCATTGCTAATAGACTTAAGAAGGTGTTGCCTCACATTATCTCAGATTCTTAGTGTGCTTTTGCTCCTGGTAGACTAATCACAGACAAACCTATGAGCTGGTCCATTATTTGAAGATGAAGAAGAAGGAAAAAAAAGGCTATATGTCTCTTAAAATTGATATGAGTAAAGCATACGATCGAGTTGAGTGCGGTTTTTTGAAAGAAGTGATGAGTATTATGGGCTTTGATTCAAAGTTGATTGAATTGATTACGGGTTGTATTCAAACTGCATCTTTTTTAGTTTTGGTAAATGGTGAACCAATGGGTCATATAGTTCCAAGTAGAGGAATTAGACAAGGGGACCCTTTGTCCCCTTATATGTTCTTGTTGTGTAGTGAGGGGCTTATCTCTTTATTGAAAGATGCTGCCATTAACCATGATATCTCTGGCATTAAAATTTGCATAAGTGCTCCCTACATTAACCACCTACTTTTTGCAGATGATAGTGTGTGTAAGGCTGATGTGGAGGAAAATAGGAAGATTCAAGCACTGTTGGCAAGATATGAGCAGGCCTTTGGTCAAAAGATTAATAGGGAGAAAACTGCAATGATTTTTAGTGGAAATGTTTCAGTTGACAAAAAAAATGAGTTATTGCAGCTATGGAGTGTGAATGGGGTGCAACAATATGAAAGTATTTAAGGCTACCTCCTGTTCTTGGTAGATCTAAAACAAAGGCTTTCTCTAAAATAAAGCAAAAGGTAAGGCAGAAACTCCAATGTTGGAAGGAAAATTTGCTTTCACAAGGTGGTGAGAGAAATTTTGATCAAAGTAGTGGCCTTTTCAATTCCTACATACTCAATGAGTTGTTTTCTTTTACCTACTGGTCTATGCTTAATTCAGTTTCTTAACAAAATATTTTCCCATTGAAGTCTTTTTGAAAGCTGGTCTAGGTAAAAGACCATCCTTTGCCTGGTGAGAAATTTGGGAGGCTAAGAAACTGTTGAGTCAAGCTTGTACATGGAGGATAGGGGATGGTAAAACTGCTAAGCTATAGGAGGACCCTTGGATCCCAAGTCACCAATCATTCATGCAGGAAGACATTTTTATTATGGATGAGTTTAGAGAAGCCCCTGTGGAAAGCTAAATAGATCATGTTACCAGAGGATGGCAAGTGGAACAGCTTTGAGCTCTCTTCAATCCAAGTCTGGTTACACTAAACTTTCCACTCATTTCTGTTCAAAGGTCATTCATAGATCTGAAGCAATTGCCTAAGACTATGGTTCGAGCTTACTATGAATGGAAGCCTCCACCTAGAGATTGGTTGAAATTGAATGTAGATGAAGTTGTTTTTGGTGAGATCAATAGAGCAGGGGTGGGGTTGGTGCTTAGAGATGGGAAGGGTGATGTTATGTTGGCAGCTAGCAAGATAGAGTATGAAGTAAAATATGTTGAAGCTATTGAATTATTAGCAATCCTACGAGCCTTACAGTTGTTTGCTCACATGGGAATCCAAAGAATATTGATTGAGTCAGATTGCTTGATGGCTATGCAAGTGCTTAATAATGAACTTGAAAGTGGTGCTTTGTTAGACCTTTTGTACATGAAATTAGAAAGCTTCAAGGGTTATATGCAGTGTGCAAAATACAACATGTGTATAGAGAAGGCAATCGGGTTGCTCACAAACTTGCCCGGTTTGCTTGGAATGTTGAGATATCTCAAAGTGGTGGGATTGTTTTCCAGACTTTATTTCTCAAGCTATTTGGTTTGAAAAATGTCTGTAAAATTTATTTTATTAATGAAATTTTCTGTTCCTATCAAAAAAAAAAAAAGTATAGAGCTTGGTCCTTCTTCAATCCCACAGTGTTCTCCATGATTTTTCAGAGCCAGCTTTTGCAAGCTGATGAGCTACTCAATTCCCTAGTTCTTTGTAGACAAAGTTGGTTGACCATGCTGATTTGTTCAATTTTTTTTTTTAAGAAGAGCCGGTAGCTACACATAGCGGCCCCATCTCAAGTTTATTAATATGCCCTCACTTATAGCGGAGGAAGACCATGTTACAAACGAAGCATCTGGGAGATTACAAATAAGCAAATAAAACCCTCCCAAATACAAACCAACAAACATAAAGCAGGTAAACAAACTAAAAACAAGCCTACAATAAGAGCAAGACTAAACAGGCCTATATAATAAAACCAATAACCTCTAAACAAGCCTAAAAAACCACAAGATTTGTATTACAGCTTTCCTCACCTCAGGTCTTCTATGATTTGTCCATACCATGCATGCTAGATTTTCATCTTTACTTTGGACTGCTTGAATTATCCCCTGTGCATCTCCTACAAGAACAAATCATTTTACTTGTTTCTCAGCTCTTCTCCTCATCCACTTTCCTCGTAATTTAATTATGGCTGGAAGAAAAAATTGCAAATCCGCCATGCATCTGTACATCGTCCTATCGCCATCCATTACTCAATCGTTACACACGTCCTCTTGTAACGTTGAGAATTTGTCGATCTACCTTCCTTTGTCCCCAAACCATCAATAAAATCAAAGAGTGGAACCCACAAGCTGCCAACCAATCTATTGATCAAGTATTTGGGATTTCACGAGACATATGTCCTGCAACGACGGTTTCATTAAGAATCCTAGCTAGCTATAAAATCGAAAACAGAAATGAAGTTTGCGCAAACTGATCTTGCTCGATCGACTTTGCGATAAAATTCTAATTAACACATGATATATATAATATGGGAAATTCTTGGTTAACTCTTTCTTATACCAACTTTTTTCATAAGAATGATCAGACCGGCCATGAAAGTTAGAAGTCGATCTCAATTGCTTTGTTTCAAGCAAAACCCTTATATCTTCTTATTATTTACAATTAACACCACCACGATAATTAACTGATTATCCAATGATTCGATTACTTTCATTACTATTATTGATGACTTCGTTCGTACTCCTTCATGGAGTTTGGGAGATCAGATGTTATAAAAAAAAATGTGTTATGAACTTAATCATGTGCAGTAGGGATAATGAACTGGAGTACCACTCGCGAAATTACATAATATTGGTGTTAAATTTAAAAATATTTTGTGAGATTTTTAACAAATTGTAGTAACTTTCTTCTGTACTTAATTTTGTAACCATATATTTTGAAATGATGATAATTTCGTTGCTAATGATGAGTATTTGTAGAGTTGTACATGGTTACAAAAAAATAATTAAATTTTCAATGAAAATAAAATCATTACAAACAATTGTACTGTCATACCCGATCCGTAGGGCCCAAGCCCAAGTCCCTTGAAGATCCATCCAGCTAGTTCAAAAAAAAAAAAAAAAAAAAAGTGTAGTTTTGGATGAGCCTCAAATTTTAAGAACACGTTTGGTTACACAGTTCAGATGATCGATGAGATATTTTGTTAAAGTTGAATTATTTATTAAATTTTGTGTGAGAGTTTGAGAAAGTTGTAATAATGAGATGAGATGCTTTTATGTATCCAAACCGGGCTAATTCTCTCTTTTCTCTTCCTTGTCTCTTACATCCACCCCCAACATCTCTTTTTTCACTCCCTCGATCTCTCGCCCCTCTCTTTCTCTCCCTCTCATCTCTCTCTCATCATTTGTGATGGTTCAGCAATAGCCACACTGCCTCAGCAGGTTGCAGCTCCACTCACCTTTGATAAGTCCTCTCTCCTCCTATGTCTCTCTCTCTCATCAGTGTCTCTCTCTCTCTCTCTCTCACACACACACTCACGTTTCTTAGCAGTTGCCGCCAGCCTCCTCACCATCCAACATCGAGTTCACCTCGCTTGTAAGTCTTTCTCTTCCTCTCTCTTCGTCCATCCTTCTCTTGCACTCTTCTCTGGGATTTTCTTTTCCAATTGGACCCCTCAAAGCACCTCCCTCGATTACAAGTTTCCCGTCAATTCTAGTAAGTCACTCCATCCACCTATCTCTCTCTCTCTCTCTCTCACTGGGTCATGGCTTCACACCACTCCTCCCGAGCACGAGCATGTTGCCAAGCCACTCCATTGCGACAATGTAGCAACTTGTCGCACCGCAAGGCCTTCCACCCCTTCCTATGCATTCAATCTTAATCTCGATAAGTCTATCTCGGTCGCTCTCTTCCTCTCTCTTTTTCTCTCTCTGTATAAGGTCTTTCAGTTTGATTTTACCATTCGTGGCTGCTGTCCTACTCTTTTTAGTGTGAATTTGCAAGCCACCACCGGGAAATAGATAATTCCTAGACTCTATGATAAATTTAATTGATTGGTGGTTTGAACAAGTGTTAGTGATGGATTAAAATGGTTGGATTGGGATTATCTAGAATTTCAATTGTGGCGGTCAAGTTGGGGCCGATTGAATCAGCGGCGGGGGGGCTTGAGAATATTAGTGGGTGTGTGGTTTGTAAAATGTCAATGATTTGCGAAGGTGGACTTTATTTAAAACCGATTCTTTTGGGGCCTTTCGCTATTGTTATGTATTGGGTTAGGGTGAGATGTTTCGGCCTATGTATTGGTTAATTTCGAGGTGTTGGGTTCGAGTATCAATTGTTAGTTTAGAAATCTTTACATGCTTCTGGGTTTTAATGTCGAGGAGTTGGATTGCTCCATTTCTATATTTGCTTTTTAAAGTATATATATTGCAATACCAGATTATCTTTTCTGACTTTAGAAGTATATATGTACTTAGCAATCATAAGTTTGGCCCAAAATGAGACATGCTTAGGAAATACCTACTTGGCCCAATTAGTAGGGAAATGGGCCCAGCAGAAACCAAATTGGGCCAATGGAAAGGTATAACAGGTCCCGCAAGAGAAGTGAGCTCACCCAATAAAATAAAGCTGACCTCAATCAATCACACGAGCACTCTACAATAATAATTAAGTTGGACTGTAGTACGTACAAGCAACTACATTAATATTGTCAAAAGTTCAATTATCATGTAGTTTGGAAGTGATCAAGCACGCACAACGTACGTACAAACCGTGTGCTGCATGCTTGGTCCAATATCCCACATACAATATCGTTTCTAGAATTTATATTTATTATACAACTTTTACACATGAATTACCCAATAAATATTAGTTTTCTTACTTTTTCTTTTTGACTTTTAGTTTGACTTTGATGTGACTAGTCACTAGATCTTAGAAAAAATATATATATATTTTTTTATTATAAAGTACTTATAAATTAAATAGTTGTGAATTGAATATTAATGTATGTGTAACATGATGAGTCTTCGATTAATATATATATATATATATATATGGAGTTATGGCCCCATTCATATATATACATGAGATATGCATGTTTTCTATAAAATGTTTGATAGTACGTACCAAAAAATTTACTTGTAAATTAATTAGCTAGCGCTCTAAACATTTAATATGTTAGGATCAATCCCCCAATAAAAGCGTTGGGATTTCCGTAGGGAATGAAATGTCCTGTTCCGGTGTCTCCTACCAACAGAATAAAATAAAGAAATATGATTAAATATCATAATAAATCAGCCACCAAGAACATCTATATAATGAGAAGGCATTTAAAGAAGTATTAATTCCATACATTAAAGCTCCCTGGCCATTTAATATATATATATATATATATATATATATATATATATTGGTAATTAATTTATATTGGGTATTCCTTACATTAAAGTTCCTGCAATTAATTAAAAGAACAAGTTTGATGTCATTTTTGGTAGTACTATATATCATGGGGAAAAAGAACAGATTATAATGAGATCATACGTAGAGGTATTAATTAGGTTATAGCTAGGGTTAGAAGCACGAAAGACATCTTATTCTACGTACGGCCTATTTTATATATATGTATATATACCTCATGATTAGCAAAGAATATCATGAGGTATCTAATTCCTACAGGTGAGAAAATTAACGTTGATTAGCATCTATACTTATAAATAAACAAGACAAATAAATATTCTATAAGCTAGCTAGCTAGCTACTCGATATCAATTCATTAAATAAGTTGTTTGTGAACATAAAATTATGATTGATTATTGAACGGCACAACGCGTGCTTATAAAAACTAATTAGCTCTAACCCTAAAAACTCAAATAATCACTATAAATTATAGAATTAAAGGATATTAATGGGGATGTTCTAATAGCTTGTAGTAAATCTGAAAAAGAAGTATCATCTACAGAGTTCATTGAAGCTACAGCTTTGTTAAGGGAATTACAGTTATGTATTCAATGGGGAGTTTCAAAAGTATTGCTGGAAACTGATTGCCTCTTACTTGTTCATGCTTTGAATGATGCATCTAAGTTCTTAACTGATTTTGAGTTTATTCTCCAAGATATCCAAAGACTATTGCTGGGTTTTCAGGAAGCTAAAGTGGTGCATGTAAACCGTTTGGGTAATATGGCTGCTCATAGGTTGGCAAGACATGCATGGGAAGTTGATGATGTAATAATGTGGTGGGATTGTTGTCCTTCTTTTGTAAGTCAAGCTATTTGGCTTGATAAGATTTCCATCTGTAAGGATTCTAATTGATTTTAATGAATGATTCTTGTTTATAAAAAAAAAAAAAAAAAGTTATTAATAAAAAGTCAAAATTTATTTGTCAAAATTTGTAGATAAAAATTAAATTAAAAGATATGATACAAACAACTTGTGTTGTCAAAATGAAAGAGCTCGTGATGAACAAGTTCGAGCTAGCAGCTCATTTGAATAAAAATGTAATTCGATAATAAGGTCGAACTCGATTTGTATTCGAATAAAAATTACATGAACAAGCTGACTGGCCTTTCATTAATATTCGCTCAAACTCAAGTACTACTCATGATTTACGTACGCCCCTTGATCCATAACACTATGTATTATTTATATATACCAATTAGCTGCAATAACTTGCCGATCATTAAATTAATTAACTATCTCAAGAGTCTGAATTAAGTACTATCACAAGCTGAGTCTTAATACTAGTGAAATAAAAATTAATATCTAATCATGATCATGAACTTGCAAAAATGTCGTTAATCCACTCGCTTTTTAGACTAAAAACTTATCTCTGTATATAATTCGGTATAAGGGACACAGGTTCACGTTGTTGATATAATAGAATGTATCATATGCATCATTAACTTGTAAGTAGAAAATCTCGGCGGCGATGGATTTGACAGAAAAATGGAAAGATAGAAAAAAGAAACCTTCAACTGCGATGGTAGTACTGAACTTGACTTAAACAACTGTAGAGTAGATCAAGTTCCTAAGTATTGAACAAGTCAATATATATATATATATATATATAGAGAGAGAGAGAGAGAGAGAGAGAGAGAGAGAGAGAGAGTATTGTGGCTTAATTATATTCTAGGGTTTGCTAGCTACAAGTTATCAAGGTGTACACATTATGATCAATAAGATGAGGGCCACTTGGCTTCGCCGTCGGGACCATGACAGGTACAAGAGGGGCCGTGGCCTTTGACATCATTATCTAGTGAGGAAGAGTAAAACAAGAAACAGTTGTAGATCAGCGAGCGGGACCACTTCAAAACAAAACAACACAAAATATTGCTGTTTGGCTTTAAATAGTTGGGCAATGTTAGGAGTGGCAATACAAACACGATATGAAATTAACGGGTTTGGATTTGATGTTAATAGGTTCAGGTCAAAACGGATTGATCCGTTAAGACATGACTTATTAACGAGCTAATAACGAATCAATCTGCTTAATTAACATGAAATCAACCCGTTTTGACTCGTTTAAAATTTATTTCAAAATTAAAATTTAATTATTGTTAAGTTGCAATATTGGTATTTTTCAGTATGCCTATGTTTTTATTATTTTTATTGTTGAAATTATAATTTTAGACCTATGCTCATATTTGTTATTGTATGGTCTATAATATTAGTTTTATTATATGTTAAAATTTGAAAAATATTGATATATATTTTTAAGATATTGTGGTTATTAATAAATATGAATTTTAACTTTTATGTGAAATTATGTTAATCGGGTCAAATAAGTTGTAGTTTTAGTTCAACCTATTTACATGAAACAAATAGGTTTAGATGAGTCGTGTCGTGTTAACATATTTTTTATTAATTATTAAACGGGTCAAAACGAGTTACATGACCCGTTATCTAAATGGGTTCAATAGTTAGGGTTTAGAAGTTTGACACATTTAAATTAACGGGTTGAGTTCGGATTAACATATATCGTCAAATGTTTATAACTTTATTCAACACGAACATGATCCGAAAACATAATTTGCCACCCCTAAGCTACTATTGATGCAATTTTGTTTTAGATTTTCATTCATTTTAAAATTAATGATTTTCTCTAAATGATTCTGCCCATGATTTAATAGATAATTTCTGTAATTAAATAATTCTTGTCCTCTCTAACTCGTGTTAATTCTCATATATAATGTTAGAGATAAGGGGTGGCATTTAGTGCCACTTAAGATTTGATAAAAATCTCATACGCGACATTTGGCACCACGTCATCATCAGTCACGTCGTTAAAATTAATAAATACATATAAACAATTTAGAAATCAAGAACTTTTTTAAAAGAGATTAAGAAAAAAGGTTATGAAGTAAAAACAGATCAAACGGCACTTTAAAATAAAAAAACCTTCAAACAATTGAAAAATAAAAAGATTTATTCAAAAGATCAAGAATATCATAAAAGAAAAGAAAAAAAAATAATAAGCCAACAAATACAAACAAGATTGAAAAATGATCAAGCCACCAATAAAATCGCTCTAACCACCTAGTGGTGGCCGGGATGGCCACATCAACCACCACATTGTTAGGGCAGGTCATCATCGAGGAGGAACTACCTCCTCTCCTTCCGAATATGAATTAGTAGCTAGCTCGCAAAGCCCCCCTTCATTATTGCAAGTGAATTGTTGGCCATGCGCGGGGCGGCCGTGGGCCATCCCGCAGCAACCCTAAGAGATTGGATTAATTCCTACCTTTCTCCCAAGCAAATTTGGATTTTTTTTTTAATTTTTAATTTTTTTGTTCATTGTTTTATTTCAATATTTTCTAATTTGTATTTACTTAAGTTTTTTTCTTTTGGCAAGATAGTTACTCAACCTTTTAGTTTTGAAGTGTATTTTTTTTTTTCTGTTCTTTTTCACTTAATCATTATTTTCTTAGTACTTTTCATCGATTTTTTATTTTTACCATGCAAAGTTATTGAACAAATTTAAGTTCCTGTCCCACAATGTATACGTACAGTACTTAATTATAATGAGGGGGGAAAAGTCAGCTATACATTGATCAAATTCACACCAATATATTCAAATAGTGGCATTTTAATTAATTTCAAAATCCTCGCACCGTCGAATTCTCTCCGGATACGTACCCGACATGTGACTTGTCGTACTCGTCATGACTTTAGTGTACTCAATGAAAAAAAATAAACAAATAAATAAAAGAAAATGAAGCATATATATATATATATATTAAAGATCTGTCACCGAAGTGTCACGAGATTAATAAATTCCAAATAAATTAATGAAAAAAGTCATTCCATAATTCATTAAATAAACGAAACCCGAAGGAATTATTGTTCACAAGATGATCTGTTACGTTAGAGAGAGAGAGAGAGAGATAGAGAGGGAATCTTACGTGGAAAAGAAGTAGTACTACTGCATGCAGACGCCATAATTGTGTGATTGCAAAGACAAAGACAGTTGGCATAAATGGCACCAAAATAAGTGAGGTCCTAATTAAATGAGTGGAGTCGAGAAGCAATATCCCTACCTACATTCTCCGCCATCTAATTCTAATTTTGGCCTCAAAAAACTATTACATAATTGTCATGCATGCACTTCATGATCATGATGATCTACTACTGCCTAAACTTATATATATATATATATATATATATATATATATATATATAGTTCTAATTAATTTCTAATACCATCCACTACTTTAATATTTGATATTGAGCATGCGAATAAGATCAGTACGTATATATCACATATTGAATTTATATTGATTTACCCTAACTCACTGTTCTAATAACTTCTGCTGATCATGAAGCTACCTAGATGATATATATATATATATAGAGAGAGAGAGAGAGAGAGAGAGAGATCTCAGAGAGGGAGCTTGGTATCGACGGCTTCTTTTGCATTGAACTTGCTTGCCTACTGGCTCATTTATCTACTAGGCCGCGAGCGACATCAATGCATGCTGGATAGCTGCTGCCCCTTACATTGGCAACCCACCATGCACCACAAACACTTCCATCACCTTTCCCAAATTAACTTCAATCCGCCATCATTTCCATCTGCCCCACCACCACCACGTACCAGTACGCGGTACCTACCATCCATCACCTGTCTACTATTTTCTTCTTTGGCAAGAATGAACAACACACCCATATATATAAAAGCTACCTTGGTATTAAAATAGGGCGCGCGGTTTAATTTCTTCAAGAAAGTTATCTTTTTACTCCAACTATGCATATATATATATTATATATATATATATATATATATAGAACATTAATTACGAATGTTAGATATCACACTATAACATATTTGAGATTTTGTGTCGGTTTAGAATTTGTGACGGTACTCTAGAAACCGTCACCAAATATACTGTCACTAAAGTTAGTAGATTAAGTGTTATACATTCGAACATTAAGTGTTATAAATATGCAAGTTAACAATATATTGTCGTTTTTAAGATCAGTACATTCGAGCGTTAACATTGATACATGCGAATGTATATAGTTTAATCAAACATTAAAGGAGATACATGAGAATGTACTATTTTAAAATTAAATTTATATTGCCTGGCTAAATTACATTTGAACGTTACTATTATATAGTTCGACAATAATGTCTTATCGTGCGAATGCTATGCACTAATGTTTGGACATATCTGCATAAGGTTCAAACGTTTATATATTAGAATTTAAATTTGCAAATTTAAATATCCAGATCAAAAGAAATAACAAAATATTAAACAAGAAATTGCGAATTTAAAGATTGTTAAAATCTAAAATATATAAACACAAAATATATTAACTGATGTTGTTCTTTAAAAAGGATAACAAAAACGACATGAAATGATAAACACAAACGTAAAAATGGATATCAGAACTATGAGTACACGTTATTTAAATATGTATGAAATTCATCTAACAAGGTGTTGACCTTTTCATTTAGGATATCTAAATGATGGCCAATTAAGGACATAGTGTCCTCTACTATGCACGAAGAGACCCAATCTGTCAGTAGACATGTGCAGTAACATTTGACACAATCGCATCTACCCAAGCAGGGTGCGCATTCCTTATAGATCCACCCATTGGCTCCCCACTAGTACTTCTGTTGTGGGGAGCAACACCAACCCCAGCTTGGGTCGGCAGCACAAGATCTGGTGGGGATCCAGCCTCACTCTAAACACGCCCATTTACCTGTCTAGGGCTCTGCCAATGTGAGTTCATGTTGAATGGGCGCTAACCACTACTCAACTTGGGGTGCCACTCCCCACTGCAATAGGAATCGAGTAATGATCACCCCATATGGAAGGTTGTCGATATAGATCACGCTAGCCTCAGAGCATATCTTTGCAAATATCCGTAGTGGCATGTCAATCTCCATGTGATAAGCGTAGAAGGAACTACGCACGAGTCCGATTGAAGGTAGCCTTATGTGCCACAGGATTTACGTTTGTTACAACATTCAAAAAAATGGTAGTAGCGTGTTCTGGTGAAAAGAGTTCTTCAAATCAAATGGGGTGCATATCTCCCTGTGAGAGTGAAAAAGTCCTCGTCATGGTCATCATCCTAAGGTTGAGTCTCATTGCCATCCGACAGGTCTACATCTATGCATGTCGGATCGGCCTTGGTAGGGCTAGCAAATGATCCAGATGTCCCAACATCTGGTGCGTCCTCGGCTTAATCCAATGTAGCAAATGACTCAGATACTCGAGAGATCTTGAGTAAGTTGGCGAAGACGTCCACTGATACCTCGAACTGAACACCCTATATAGATATAGTGTGAATATCTACATTCTGTGGCATGTCCTACATCTGCATGTAAAACTCATGAACCATGGACGAATATATCTTCCTCCTTAGTGCACATATGGCAGTCCACATTCTGGTGATAAAGAGGGACCTCAAACTCCTCCTCTTCCAGGTTAGGTAGTTGAGCTTGTCGATCGGCCATAGTTTTTCAAACGTAGACCCATGACATGTTTGAGGTTCCTTCCTTATGCTATTTACGTGTTTTTAACTAATGAGACATATCCTACTAAAACAGATAACAAAAATAAATAATTGAACTCATTTCATTCCGAACAGATTTAAACGTATGTTCGAACTATGTTATTTTAAAGTTTGAACGTATAAATATACTTTTGAATGTAGACATACACGTTCAAACATGACACACTAATGTCCGAATTTCAAAGTTATATGCGAATGTGAAAAATAACGTCCGAACGTAATGCAAAAGATATGAACGAGTATGTGTCATTGTTTGTGAATTACATAACACATTAATAGTGTTACTGTTCAAATAATGTCTTTTATTTGTGAATTACGTTCGCACATCTTTCTAATGTCAAAGCCGCCAAATATACCTTTCGGACTAAACTCCAACATATAGTTCGAACAATATCTACGTTTGAATGTACTTTAACCATTGGAACAACAATGATTTTAAAGTTCACACGTGGAGGGAACATGCAAACATAATATTATCTACCTTGGAATGTTCATCTGAGGAAACATATGTCTGAACGTATGGATATACATTCGAACGTATAAACAAAAGGATTTCAGAGATGGCTAAGTCGACTCAGCCTTCTCTGATTTCCCCAACCACAACACTATTGGGGAAATGATCACTGTAGATATGAAGTATACACTCTGTGCAGCCTTCCTACGATGACCATTTTGAAAGTGGCTAGCCATAGTGGCCGAGAAACTCATAAATTTTTGCAAAGTTTATGGGTTTCGGTTTGAATCAAAACTCACTTAAAATCAAGCCAAAACAATATACAAATTATAGAAGAGGGGCACTAACCTTGTCGTGAGGGTTGTGGTGGCGCTCAACGGTGGCATTAGAGGAGTTGGACGGCAATGTAGTGACAGGTCGGTTTTAAATTTTTATGATTTTGAGTTCTAGATGTTTGGACTATGTACTTATTGTAACGTAACGTTCGAATGTCACACTAGAAACATTCGAACATGTATAGTATTAGATTTTCCATAGTGCGCACATACGTTTGCACACACCACTTTAGAATCAGTACGTGTGAAAGTGAATAAGCGACGTGCGAATGTATGAATATATATTTTGTTAATGGCGTGAAACATATATCCATTTGGATCAGAAGGCGCCAACACAGAAATGTATGTTTGAACATACATTTTCCTTTATTGGAACCATTCGTACACTTACTTGACCGTGCAAACGTATGACAAAACATTCAAACGTGGTATTGCAACATGAGTTAGTAATTCAGTTTAATAGGCATAATTATCTATTAAAAGGTAACATACGCTATAATGGTTGTATATAGGGATGGGAAGTGGGGCCCGCACCCCACTACCCTGCCCCCGTCTGCCAAATGCGGGTGGGCTGGGCACAACCCTGACCTACTTTTCCCCTGCCCTGCCCTGCCCCCCGCTTATGTATATATTTATATATTTATAAAAATTGTATATATTACAATCTTTTAGACTTGTATTCACAATATTTTATTGCATTGACCTCCTAAACCAACCTTTATATAGGAGACCAAGGCAACACAAGAGTCTTAGAATTACAAGTTATAAGGTAGCTAGCTTATATTGTTTCAAAAAAGGAGGTAAAGTGATAATTTTCGTAGCTTGATGGCCATGCATATTGCAAAACTAGTGGTAGTGATTTAATTGGAGGTAAAAACTGATCAATGATTTTCGTCTTTCTTCTTGACCTATAATTAAAGCCATTGGACAAAATAATTTCAAAGGCAAAATATTTGGTGTTGTCCGAGCTGCCGACCATGATCGATCATTGCTCCCATAATCAGTAAATATATATAATGTTTAGCAACTCATTATAATTAGCAAGTAGAACTCCACGTAATAGTTTATCAAGTCATTTTGGGAAATATAATATTGTAAATATGAATGTAGGTATCAAAATTATTCTAAAAAATCATGCCATGTTGCAATATAATAAGTGAAATGAGCTTTATAAGTGATTTTGGAGATTTCAGATGGATTTTAATTGTTTTGGGTGATGGAGTTGTAACAAGAGTTGAGAAGGAGATCATAAACATAGCTTTTCTGTCAAGCTCTCTCCCTTAAACTCTCCCTTTTCATTTTGTTGCCCTAGGGAATGAACCCCTAGTCCTTCCTCCTTTGTTTCCACACTATCCCGCTCACCTTTTTTCGGCTTGAGACGATATGCATTTTTGTCATCTTTATATCCCGTTTCGAGGAGAGAAAAAGTGGTCCTTCCCCTCCCTCTCCAATCCTAATATCGTTTCCGGATTACCACATGTTAAAAATATAATACAAATAATGAAATTTACATCTTTCCATCAGTTTTAACTTTTGGAAAAAGTAGTGATTTTATATATTATCAAAGCAGAGATCATGAGTTTAAACATTGACTCTACACTTTACCCGATTTAATTAAATATTTCAATATTGGGCCCACTCATTGAAAAAAGTTTAGCCCACATGTGAGAAAGAGTGTTAAGAATATAATATAAATAATTAAGTTTACATTTTCTCATCAACTTAACATTTTGGAAAATTGGAACACATCACCAAGAAGAAACTAACTCAAAGTTTGCTACACAACCAAATGGAGATAAAGTTCAACAACAACCAGATGAGGATAAAGCGAATCACATCAACAAATTATAACTTCTTATCTTGTTTGATAAATCAGTATTTTGATCTTATCGTGTAAATAACAAATCATGTACAATTTCAGTCTATAAATAAACGTCCATGTCCACCAAATTAGTGTGCGACAATCATACTAAAACCAGTGTGTAAAACTTCTTATAAGGTACCAGAGCTACTCGACCTCTGTCTGCCGAGCCTCATGGACTCTTCTTCCTCGCCCATATCCTCTCACCTGGTCAACTCTTCCACTCCCACCACTCAACCATCTTCCCTTACCAATCTTCAACACTTTCTCAAACTCAAACGAACACATGAGAACTATCTCCTATGAAGGGCACAAGTTGTCCCCTACCTTAAAGGGAAATAGCTCTCTTTGGTTACGTTGGTGGTAGTATTTCTTGTCCACCACCTTTTACCATCTTGTGTCTCCAACTGGTCAAACTAATCTTATACCCAATCATGCCTACAATTATTGGTGCCAGCAAGACCAAATAATTCTTTCTACCCTTATTTCTTCTCTTTTCGAAACTATTATTGCTCAGGTAATCGGCAAAGAAACCTTTGATGCTGTCTTATTCCAACTTGAAACACTATATTCTTTAACCTCTCGTGCTCGAATCACGCATATCCGCACACAAATATCAACACTGCCAATAAAAATGGAGTTGCCTCTCGTACACGCTTCTCACCCTCAGCTGGCTTCAACAACGACTATCGGTCATACCACCATTTTGGTTGAGGTCGTAAACGCGGTCGTGGGCACCTCGTCCCATCTATCAAGTATGCGGCAAAGTTGGTCATATTGCTGCCAAATGCTACAATTAGTATGATCCCTCCTACCAAGGATCTTCTACTTCCAATGCCTCTGCTTAGGCTTATATTGCTTCACAGTCACCTAGTCTCGATCCCACCTAGTATCCAGACACGGGTGCAATCAACCACCTCACTCTAGAATTCAACCATCTCTCGCTCCAGTTAGAAGAGTACCAAGGCACAAATCAGATTCAAGTCGGCAATGGTGAAGGTATGCAAATTACTCACATTGGCTCAACCTCTCTCACCTCCCCCAACGCCCTTTCCACCCACACAATCTTCTTCATGTTCCTCAAATAGACAAAAATCTAATTTCTCTTAGTCAATTCACTCGTGATAACAATGTTTTTCTTGAGTTTCATGTTGGTTCCTTTTGTGTTAAGGATTGCCGCACATGACAATGCCCGCTCAAAGGTCGGAGTAGGAATGACCTTTATTCATGGCCCACCACCATGACATCCCCCTCGCCTCTGGCCTTAGTTGGTGAGTGCACATCTCTTGCTCATTGGCACTTTCGGCTTGGACATCCCGCCTTTCGCATCGTTCGTCAAATTGTCTCCAAATTTAAATTACCTCTTGAGTCCAATAAATATCACCTATGTGTGGTTCATGTCACCAAACAAAAATTCATTGTCTTCATTTTTCGTCTATTATTTCTTATGTCACTGCGCCTTTAGAGCTTATTTTTATTATGTATGAGGCCCTGCCCCTTGTCTCCCTAGCAATGGAAATAAATTATGTCTCTTTTGTTGATGCATACTCAAAATATACATGGTTATTTCCAATAAAAGCAAAATCGGAAGTAACAAACATTTTCTTAATATTTCAACTCCAAGTCAAACATTATCGCAAAATCAAGTCAATTCAAAGTAGGGGTGTAACCGGTCCGGTCCTGTGATACCCCGTATTTTAGTGTATTTTAATTGAAGAGTTATTTTAACTAATTTAAATATTGGTTCTCTTGTTTTAAGTTTATTGGATTTTTCGTTAGTTTATTTTTATGATTTTTAAGTTGTGAAATTTATTTTGATATGTTTTCTTAATATTAATTTTTGTTATGCATTTAAATTGCTTTTTATTTTAAATTAGTTTATGTTGGATTTAATTATTTTATTTTTATTTAGTCACTATGTTTAAATTATTTTATTTAACTCACCGTTTTGAAATTCTTTTCGTTGGATCATTTTGTAACCCAAGATGTGAGGATTGGCCCTCATTTCTTTCCCTCACTTTTTCTTTTTCCTTATTTTCCTTTTCCCTTTTTTTCTTTTCATTCTCTTTCTTTTTCTTTTTCTTTCCCCCCTGCTTATCCCTCCCGTGCACGACATCTTCCTTCCGCTTTCCCATGATTTTTTCTCTTCCTTCCCAGCGCACCGCCGAGCGCTATCGTGGCCGTCATCGCCCTTCCCAACCTCTTCCCCACCGGCCGGCGACCTTCCACTTAAAGTTTCAGCCTCTCTAGCACAACCGTGAGCCTCCACTCATAGCGTCAAGCTGCACGACCTTTGTGCTCCAGCGCCGTTGTTGCGCCACCATCAGCCACCATATTTTCACCACAATACGGACGGCCTCCCAGCTACCTAACCCATCCAACCTCAGCCCCGGTGAAACTCCTCCACCTCCATTTTTTATTTGAGTTTTGTGGACTCCAACCACCTCCCACGCTGCCACCCACGACCAACCACCACCACCATTAGTTTCACCAACACCCCTCAATTCTTCCCTACTAATCTCAAGTCTTTGTTTGTCCCCATTCAAAAGTTGGATTTTTGATACCCACGACCATAGTCCAAAATACATTATTTCATTGTTGTGCTGCCATTTCTAGCATATCTGTGATCCTTCAAAAAGTATATTATAACACTGTAAGTATTTTTCCAAAGGACTTTTGAGATTTAAATTTTTTTTGCACTAATTCATATTTACTGTAAACTGGTTGGTTGTGCCAGATTGAGTCCGAGGAGTAAGGGAGTCGGTTGAGTTGGAGGATGGAGTTGTTTGTGTGATTGAACTATGTTGGGATTTGTTGGCTGTTGGATATTGTGTCGTATCATGTACATTGCATACTTGCACGCATGTTCATATTTGTAAATGAAAACTGAGTTTTCACATAATTGCATTCACGATCATGTGTATATTTGAAAATTGGGTTTTCATGTGACAAATAGTTTTTGGGTGCGTGTGTATCACGACCCCAAGCCGAGATGAGGCATTATCTCGGTGGAGCTCCTCTAGTCACTCGGGAGTTAAATATACTAAGTGACATTCCCTGGATTGTTGCTGGGTGATAACGGGATCGGACGGGATAGTAATGCTCTCGTGCTGACTCCGTGACTCCTCTTGCTGGCGGAGGCTAGAGGATGCTTGGCCACGAACGCGCTGGATGGGGAACTGGGCATCGCTCATTACGAAGTCACTCCCACGGTCGTTACACATGATGTGACGAAGGGAGTTAAGATATGCGGATGGTCTATAGGAGAGATCATGGTGCATACCGTAAAAAATAGATTAATGGGCAATTTTATGAAAAAATGGTGTACGTTAGATAAAAGGATTTTATGTGAATAATTTTCTTGGAAAATAATAGATTATTATTTTGGGTCATTTTCAGGGAAAATGATGGGGAAATGTTTTAATGGAATGTTTTGGGCTAAAATGGGATTTTGGCATGCGTTGTAAAATATTCATTTTTGGGGAAAATGATGTTTTGGATCTAATTCATATTTCATCATATGCATGCATAATTGTTGATCTCGTGGGTTGTTTGGATTATTACTTACCTATGGTACTGTTTTATAGTATCGCAGATTTTGATGCAGATGATGCTGATGTTGAACCTGAGGATTCGGCTCCGCTGGGAGAGTGATTTGGGATCACTTGCTTATGTGTTGGGTCTCTGTATTATATTTTTCGGGATAATTGTATAGTTCTTTTTAAACATTTTATCTAAGTATATTTGTATTAAACAATTCTGGTATTTAGTCGACTTACTTAAATTATTCGATGCTTTGTTTATTGTACACTGTTGCATGTACACACACTTGGCACTTGTCGTTGGGTTGTGTGACCGTGTTGTCATCATCCGAGCATCTCGATTCCCTAATTTTCGTATGTGGAGGTTGGGAGCGCCATAGGTAGTATCAAAGCAGTTCAACTTTGGTTAAAACGATATGTCCCGTAGGTGAAGTACCAGAAATATTTTTTAAAATTGTAAATTGAAATTATTTAATTTAAAGTATGTTGTTTTCATTGGTTTTATTTATTTTATTGTATACTACTTTGTTTGTTTATTTATTTTATTGTATGTTATTTTATTTTATTGTTTTATTTTATGGTAGGTTATTTTATTTGTTTTAATTATTTTATTGTGTATTACTTCATTTGTTTTATTCATTTTGTCGTATGCTATTTTATTTATGGAAGTTTATTTTATTTTATTTTGTTTTGTTTTGTTTTATTTTGTTTATTTTGTCCGGAGTTGAAAAGTGGGTTAAGGGTTACACTATGGCAAAAAGATGGTACAACTGTGAATGCCATTGTTAGGCATGAACATTTAGTGTAGTAGGCTTGAACTCTTAGTGATTGGTTTCTTTTTAATATCGAGACTCGAAGAGAACGACATGGTCTAAGTGAACTCTATGGAGTAGGAACTCAAGTCGCAACTGAGGAGGAGAATAGCTTTAAATCGCTTAAGATAATTGGGGTCTTAGGTTCCGTAGAATTTATGTAATGAGTTTATGGACTAGGAGGTTATAAGTTCAACGAACTTCAAGGATAGATTTATGAGAAGTTCATCTAAGGTTTGAGGCCCTATAGTTTTTAGGAAATAAGTTTATGGGATTTAAAGTGGTAGGTTCAACAAGCATTTGAGGGATTAATTAAATTAGAAGTTTTAGATCTTGCCGACTTTAATAAGCAGTTTGATAACATTAGGGGCTTTAGAAATTGCAAGGTTTTCAAGGTGAATATTTTAGATTTAAAGTCATCGATCTTGAGGATTTCGGGAAATGATTCTTATCTGGTTTAAGGTTTTAGAATTGCAGAGGTGGAGGACCGAATTATAATAAGATTTGAGTTCTTAGTTTTGTAAACTTGGTACGCTAGCTTGATCTATTCTACCGATTGATTAGTTGGTAAACATTAAAATATGATTGATTAGGGTTGAGTTACTGATATGGAAATTTTTTCAGGAGAGTATTTCTTTCAGGATTGAAGGTTATGATCTAGTGCGTGTATTTTTTGCGGATTGAAGATATTGATCTAGTTTAGAAAATGATTATTTTTAACTCGAGGTTGTAGTGGCAAGTTTAGGATTTGATCCATATCAATTTTAAGGATAATAGATAGTGCAGATTTAGGAAATAATTCTTGTCGATTTTGAGAATCTAGATCTAGATGATGGAAATTGTAGTGATGGACCACTTGCATGTTTGGAGGCTTTTTGGTTTTGGCTAAGGGTGCGTGAGATCAATGTGTAGTAGTGGTGAGTGTGTATGGATTTCGGAGAGTATAGGTCCTAGTCTCATTTTTTTCTAGCTTGGAAGAACTGGCGTTGGTAGGTGTTGAAGAGGAGTAGATACGATAGTATTAAATTCAAGAAACCTTAGCTTTGAGTTTTCGGTGAGTTGATTGAAGTGTACAATCGAAGCGGGTTACTCAATGGAATGATGGTTGGCAATAATTGTTGTGGTTACCTTTAAGAATTAATTGTGACTTGAGGTCACATAGGAATTTAGATTGTGTGGCTATAATTTCCTTTGGAGATTGAGCGTCCAACTGAGAGAATTATGGACATTATTATAAAACTTGAAGAGAGATTGTTGGGTCGCCATGTATGGTGTATGATAAAATCTTGAAAGTTGAAGCTTAGGCATCAGCGGTGGATAACATAATCAAGTATGTGAGTTAATAAATCATTAGGATCTATGGGTGTTGTGCAATAGTTTTTGGTGGATTGAAATTTGAGCAGCCATGGTTCAATAGTGATGTGCTATAGAAGGACTTAGTCATGCTAATACTAGCTTATAGGAGTAGAAGTTGGTATGTGAGTTACCAAGAAAGTTTCGATAATGTTTTGGTGAAGTCAATGGTGGTTCATAGTGAGTTTAGTCATCGCTAGATTAGATGATATTCAGAATGTTGATGATGAGCTTTTGGATTTAGGTTATCGGGTAGAAGTTTATAGGCACTCTGATTGGTTGGTCGGGTTGCATTCAAGCCTTTTAGGATATATTCCTTATCTTAGATGAGACAGTGTATTTGGGGTGATGTTACTTGTTTTCAATTTGGGATGCTGAAGTTGATTGATACTGGTTTTCTATCAATGATCATGGATGTATTTTGTAGAATATTGATCTTGATTAAGGCAGCAGGAGTTAATTGAGGAATATGAGTGATAACTCATGGTTTGGAAAAGTGAGTACTTTCTACCAAAATGTGGTAAGAGATTTATGGTTAGTAAATATGGAGCCACCTTATACTCGATAGTGTTATTTTTATGAGGACATAAATTTTATGCATGTGGTGAATTATCAGAGTGCAAAACAGGAGCGTGATATTTTGGTTGTAATTAGGACTTCAAATTTTGTGTCAATTTTGAAGAATTAATGGTGACTTGAAATTTTGAGACGATACTTGTAGTTGGAGATTAATTACTCAGTTGGACCAATTATGTTATTGATGGTTAACTTTGGAAGTGTCCATTAAGTTACCAAAAGTAGAATACGATGAAGGTTTATAAGTTATAGCATATGAGTCGATTGAGGTTAGCACAAATTATGGTATGGAGCTATTAATCATTGGAATTTACTGGATGTTGTATTACGGTTCTTGTAGAAAATGAGATTTTGGATAACATAGCCACCCTAGAAATACTGGGCATGATGTGCCACTGGGGGACTAATGCGAGTATGATGGGTATCGCCATATTTATTGAGAAATGTGACACGTGCCGTCAAGTTAAGGTTGAGCATCAGAGACCTGCTGATAAACTTCAACCTCTCCTTATTCCTGAGTGGAAGTAGGATGACATTTCTATAGATTTTGTAGTGGGTTTGTCGAGGACCCCTAGTGGAAAGAACTCCGTTTGGGTGATTGCTGATCGATTGACCAAGAGTGCCCATTTCTTGTCTATCAATAATACCTACTCTTTGGGAAAGCTGACTCAATTGTATGTCAAAGAGATAGTGCGTTTGCACGAAGTACCCAAGAATATTGTGTCGGATCTGGACCCGCGCATTCCATTTTTGGAAGAGTTTGCAGGCAGCTTTAGGCACGAAGTTGAAGTTTAGTACTGCATATCACCCTCAAACTGACGGTCAATCAGAGCGCACTATTCAGATTGTTGAGGATATGTTGCGGGCTTGTATCATGGAATTTCAGAGGAGTTGGGAAAATCATCTGCCGCTAATAGAGTTTGCTTATAATAACAGTTGTCATGCCTCCATTCAGATGGCCCCATATGAAGTTTTGTATGGAAAGAAGTGTAGATCATTTTTGTGTTGGGATGAAGTTGGTGAGAGTAAATTAATTGGGCCCGAGTTAATTCAAGAAATGAAAAATCAAGTTCGGGTTATAAGGACTAAAATGGTGGAAGCACAAAGTCGTCAGAAGAGTTAATCAGATACGAGGAGAATAGACTTATCCTTTAAGGAATGTGATTGAGTTTACCTCAAAGTCTCTTATATGAAAGGTGTTAAGCGCTTTGGTAAGAAATGAAAGCTTAGTCTGAGGTACGTGGGCCCTTTTCAGATTGTGGAGAATGTTGGGCTTGTTGCTTATAAGGTCCAAGACGATATCTTTGGTGAAAGTGTCATGGGGTGATCTGTTGGCTCAAGATTTCTCTTGGGAGAGAGAGGCCGACAAGAGGGAGCAATATCCGCATTTCTTTGATTGACCCTGGCGGTATGTTTTTTAAATCTGCTTTTAGTCGAATCTTATCCCTGTCCTACCTTTAATGTTTGACCTTGCCAATTTCAATGACAAAATTTTATTTAAGGGGGAAGATGTGATATCCCGTATTTTAGTGTATTTTAATTGAAGGGTTATTTTAACTAATTTAAATATTAATTCTCTTGTTTTAAGTTTATTGGATTTTTTGTTGGTTTATTTTTATGATTTTTAAGTTGTGAAATTTATTTTGATATGCTTTATTAATATTAATTATTGTTATGCATTTAAAATTACTCTTTATTTTAAATTAGTTTTATTTTTATTTAGTCACTACGTTTAAGTTATTCTATTTAACTCACCGTTTTAAAATTTTTTTCGTTTGATCATTTTGTGACCCAAGATGTGAGGATTGAACCTCATTTCTTTCCCTCACTTTTTCTTTTTCCTTTTTTTCTTTTTCCCTCTTTTTCTTTTCCTTCTCTTTCTTTTTCTTCTTTTTTTTTCCCCTGCATGTCCCTCCCACGCACGACGTCTTCCTTCCCCTTCTCCGTTCTTTTTTTTCTTCCCTCCCAGTGCACTGTCGAGCACCGTCATGGCTGTCACCGCCCCTCCCAACCTCTTCCCCACCAGTCAGCGACCCTCTACTTAAAGTTTCAGCTTCTCTCACGCCGCCGTGAGCCTCCACGCACGGCTTCAAGCCGCACAGCCTTCGTGCTCCAGCGCCTTTGCCGTGCTTCCATCGGCCACCATATTTTCAATGCAACACCGACGACCTCCCAGCTACCTAGCCTATCCAACCTTAGCCCCGATCCGCTACCGGTGAAGCTCCTCCATCTCCATTTTCGATTTGAGCTTCGTGGACTCCAACCACCGCCCACACCGCTATCACGTCCAACCACCATCACCATTAGCTTCACTAACACTCTTAAGCTATTTCCTAGTAATCTCAAGTTTTCGTTTGTCCCCGTTCAAAAGCTGGGTTTTTGAGACCCACGACTATAGTCCAAAATACACTGTTTCATTGTTGTATTGCCACTTCTAACATCTCCGTAATCTTTAGAAAAGTATATTATAGCACTGTTAGTATTTTTTCAAAGATTTAAATGTATTTTTGCACTAATTCATATTTACTGTGAACTGGTTGGTTGTGCCGGACTGTGTCCGAGGAGTAAGGGAGTCGGTTAAATTAGATAATGGAGTTGTTTGTGTAACTGGACTATGTTGGGATTTGTTGACTGTTGGATATTGTGTCGTATCATGTAAATTGCATAATTGCATGCATGTTCATGTTTGTAAATGAAAACTGAATTTTCGCATAATTGCATACATATTCATATTGAAAACTGGGTTTTCATGTGAGAAATGGTTTTTGGATAAGTGTGTATCACAACCCCAAGTTGAGATGGAGCATTATCTCGGTGGAGCTCCCTGGTCACTCGGGAATGGAATATACTGAGTGACGTCTCTTGAGTTATTGTTGGGTGACAACGAGATCGGATGGGATGGTAACGCTCTTGTGCCGACTCTGTAGCCCCTTCTGCTCGCGGAGGCTAGAGGATGCTTGGCCACGAATGCGCTGAGCATGAAACTGGGCAATGCTCATTACAAAGTCACTCGCACGGTCGTTACCCGTGGTGTGACGAAGGGAGCCAGGGTGTGCAGATGATCCCTAAGGGAGATCATGATACATACGGTAAAAAATGGATTAATGGGCTATTTTTTGGAAAAATAACGTATGTTGGATTAAAGGATTTGATGTGAATAATTTTCTGAAAAAATGATGGATTATTGTTTTGGGAAAATGGGGGGAAATGTTTTAATGGAATGTTTTGGGCCAAAATGAGATTTTGGCGTGCGTTGGAAAATATTCATTTTCGGGAAAAATGATGTTTTGAGTCTAATGCATATTTCATCATATGCATACATAATTGTTGGTTGCATTAATGTATTTTTTATCTCGTGAGTTGTTTGGATTATTACTTACCTGTGGTACCGTTTTATGGTATCGCAGATTTTGATGCAGATGATGTTGATGTCGAGCCTGAGGATTCGGCTCCGCCGAGAGAGTGATTTGGGATCACTTGCTTATGTGATTGGTCTTTGTATTATATTTTTTTTGGGATAATTGAATAGTTCTTTTTAAACGTTTTATCTAAGTAAATTTGTATTAAACAATTCTGGTACTTAGTCCACTTACTTAAATTATCCGTTGTTTTGTTTATTGTACACTGTTGCATGTACTCACACTTGACACTTATCGTTGTTATGTGTGACCGTGTTGTCATCATCCGGGCGTTTCGATTCCCGAGTTTCCGTACATGGGGGTCGGGGGCGCCACAGGTTCGGTCCGGTTTTGGACAAAATCTAAGACCAAATCAGTATATACTGATTTTGCATTTTTTAAAACCAATTACATCTTGGTTACCCTCCTAAACCAGTATCTCCGGTTTTACCAATTTCTGGTCTGGTCCAGTCCAATCTGGTTTTCAATTTTTTTAAAATGTAAAAAGCATATAATAAAGTGTTACTTCTTATGATAAAATGTTATTAATAATTTAATATATGTATATATATATTATGTTTAAAGCATATGATCAATTAAATTTTTATCTTTAAGGTTAAACTTTTATTTTATAAATTATAATAACATTATCTTATTTAAGATTAACATTTTATGGCATAATTTATAAATTATAATATGAAATTATTTCATATATGATATATAATTATATATTATATATAAACTTATATACATATAAATATTTTATATAATATATAAAATTAATTTATATATATATATTTTTTCCAACCGATCTGGTCCGGTCCCGAAAACTACGAAACCAAAACTGGACTGAATTTGGCTCATAATATAGGAACCGATTCCAGACCAGATCGGTTCAAAACTAGACCAACCGGTCCGGTTCGGTGTCCGGACCGGTTTTCCGGTTTCTCAGTTTAAATTTACACCCCTAGTCCAAAGTGACTGAGGTGGTGAATTTCGGCCTCTGCACAATCTCCTTTCCTCACAAAGGATCTACCACAAGATCAGATGTCCTCACACTCATTACCAAAATGGTGTCATAGAGCGCAATCATCGCCATCTCGTCGAGAGTGGCCTTGCTCTCCTCACCCATGGCCATGTTTCCCAATTATATTGAGATGACGCTTTACAAACCACATGCTTTCTTATAAACTGAATGTCTTTTCCATCATTGTCCGGTCTTTCTCAATTTTAGTGTCTCTAGAATCGTGAACTAGACTACACATTCCTCCACACCTTCGGTATAGCTTGTTAGCCATTGTTACGTCCCTACAACAAACACAAGTTACAGCTTCGCTCTTCTCTTTGTGTTTTCCTCAGCTACAGCCCCACATTGGCTACAAGTGTTTGCACCCCTCCACTGGGTGCATCTACATTGCTCACCATGTGGTATTTGATGAACCTCATTCCCCTTCAATCTCTTAAATCTACTTGTTCTAACCCCACCACGACCTCCCACTCTTGTACCAACCAACCTCCACATCCCTTCCCCCCCCCCCCCCCCACCCCCCAAACAAGAACCTGTATCACAATCTTTACCACAACCATCTCCCCCTACTGTCGAGTCAAGTCTCGCTTATTCCATTCTCCCCTCAGCCCCTTAACCTGACCCAACTAATCTAATTGTGCCTGGTCGATCGCACCCGATGCAAACTTGCCATTAGAACCATATCACATGTCCCAAACAATGGACTGATGGTGCTATTAAATACCCTCTTCCTCGTGCCCTCACTACCACTAGTTCTCTTTCTTTTCGAGAGCCAACATGCTATAATGAGGCAACCAAGTGCTCACTTGGACATCCATGGGAGATGAATTCAACACATTATTAAAAAACAACACTTGGACTCTTGTACCACCTAATCCCACCATGAACATCATTGGGTGTAAATGTGTATTTCACATTAAGAAAAAAAATCAAATGGCTCGGTTGAGAGGTTCAAAGCTTGTCTGGTTGCAACAAGGTTCCACCAACAACCCAGAATCGACTTCACTGAAACTTACAAACATGTTGTTAAACCCATAACCATCCACTTGGTTTTGTCTTTGGCTCTTTGTGCAGGTTGGCCCATCCGACAGTATGACATCAGTAATGCATTCTTGCATGGGTTTCTCGATGAAAACGTTTACATGTCACAACCGCCTAGCAATGGTCAATAATGTTTGACCATGTCTGCAAGCTACAACATGCCCTCTATGTCTTGAAACAGGAACCAAGGGCGTGGTACTTCAGACTTAGCAGTAGACTTCTTGCACTTGGATTTACTTGATGCATGTCCGACCCTTCTCTCTTTGTCTACAACACAGCTGCCTTGCAGGTATACATTTTGGTCTATGTCGAAGACATTCTCATCACTGGTTCATCATCGATGGCAGTACCCGAAGGTCTAATTTTATCTCAATAACAATACTTTGCCAAAATCATTGAGCACTGCAACATGTTCCTTGCAAAACCAATTACGTTTCACATGGCCTCCAACACTAAACTGCCTTTGAAGGTGACTCTCTCACAGATCCCACACTATTTTGAAGCGCAATTGGGTCTCTTTAGTATTTGGCACTAACAAGCCCTGACATCTCTTTCTCAGTTAATCATATGTCAATACATGTATCATCCTTGCACCACGCACTGGGTACAAGAAAATCCTTTGCTACTTGAAAGGCACCAACACGCATGGTCTACCGCTCTGACAAAATTCATCCAACAAATTGATCGCATTCACAGACATGGACTGGGCTAGCTGCCCTGATGATCATAAATCTACAAGTGGCTATTGTGTGTTGTTGGGAGCAAATCTCATCTCCTGGAATTCTAAAAAATAATCAACGGTCTCAAGGTCGAGCATAAAGGTTAAGTACAAAGCTGTCACTAATGCTGAATCTGAACTAACATAGCTACAAAATGTCTTAATGAGCTGTGTACCATCTACCTTTGCCCCCATCTTACATTTTGACAACACGTAACTACCAATCTGGCCTTCCATTCCAGAACAAATCACATTGAACTTGATTATCATTTCATTAAAGAAAAGCTTGCCACTAAACAACTCCAAGTTCCGTTTTTATATAGTCATGATCAACTCGCTAATATACTTACAAAGCTACTGCCGAATCCACACCATCCTACGCACCAATCTCAACATACGTGATCTACCATTGGGATTGTAGGGGCGTATTGGAACACATCACCCAAAAGAAACTAACTCAAAGTCTACTACACAACCGTATGAAATACAACAACCAGATGAGGATAAAGCAAATCACATCAACAAATGATAAGTTCTTATCTTGTTTGATAAATCAGTGTGTATATCTTATTATGTAAATAATAAATCATATACAATTTCAGTCTATAAATAAACGTCCATGTCCACCAAATTAGTGTGCAACAATTACACTGAAACCAAGGTGTAAAAATTCTTATATATAATTACATTGAAACCAGTATGTAAAAATTCTTATATGGAATCAGAGTCATTGGTTAACGCTAGGCTTGATCCTATGGAATATTTATTCTTTGGCTAGCTATATGTAAAAATTCTTACATGGTATCAAAGTCATTGGCTAACGCTAGACTTGATCCTGTGGAATATTTATTCTTTGACTAGGTATACCTCTCACAAAATTTTCATCACCGTTCAATTATATATCGTCTCAAATCAATGCATTTAAAGTATCTTTATTAGCTGTGTGACCTTTTTTTTTATCAGATTTTAATATGTTGTGAGCATTGCTTGAATCTCCATATCTAATTTTGGCTTTTTGATTTTGGTTCAATAGCTACTCATTGTTAGTCACAGTTCTAGATTTGACACTACATTATCCTCTCACATTTTTCGTTTCTCCCATTTCTTTCTAACGTTTCTTTTGCAAATTTGAGATTGTTTTTCCCCACTACAACACGACGCACCTCCCATCTACGACCATGTACTTTAATTTATTTGTATCCACCACCATCGAGAAATTCTCCACCAGTCGTTCTTTTTTAGTATGGTCATTCCGACAGGTACCTAGCTAAAGGCTATGCACCATCTTATATGGGCCCGTTTGACTCTCTGGCAAATTTGAGATTTTACCTTCACGCCATCTTGTTTGCATTTTTGCCATTTCCTAGAGGTAATCATCAATTGAAATGCTCAATTTACAATTAGTTAACATGGCTTACAACTTTTAGTTGTATTTTTGTTTGTTGTTTGTATCTTGGATTCTATCCCACTCCTTATATTGTTGATATTCAATTATATAACTAGCATTTGTGTATTGTCAAATGCCAAGAAAAAAGAAAAAAAGACTACCCTAATCTTTTTAGATTATGATGTAAATGTAATTAGTAATTACTAGCTAGCATGTCGTCTTTTAATCATAAAGAGGAATCAAAACCGGTTCGATTTTGTCATGTTGCGTTGGACACTCCCAACTTGGAGAGAGAGAGAGAGAGAGAGAGAGGACAAAAAGAAGGAAACAGTGTATAGTTGGAAGCGTTTAGTTGGACCGTGCGATTGATTAGGGTCCTAAAGTCTCAGCAGGTAGCAAACGTGTATGACAGGATAAGTTGGACCCATTCTGAATGATGAGCTGCCATCGATCTCACATGGCAATGGGCAGTACGGTTCCTCTTCCTGCATGCATATGATCTGCTACTTAGCTACATTTTTCAAAAACAAAACTTTTAAGACGCAACCGTTACCTGATATTGATCATGATAAGGCCGTCGACCAGTTCGTGGACCCTTTCGTCGTCGTTTGACTCTATCTTCTCGGGCTGGCCGTGGCTGTGACCCCTAGCCAGTCCCTGTTGACATTCCCATCTATGCATGCATGATGCATGATCTCCTATAAAGTCCGGTTTTGGTCTCAATGGAGGAAATCAAGTCCCAACGACAGTAATAAATAGACCAGATCAAGGAGAGAACAAATCAAAGTAAACCCTGATGTAGTCAACTTTTTAAAGCTAATTCCTAACCACTACGTACAGAACTCGACAGAAAACCGCTAACACGAAAACTTTTTCAACGAAGACGCATGCATGAACTAATCAAGTCAACAGCTAGCTAGCTAGCTTAATTATTATTATTTATCTTCTCTAGTTATGACGAGTGCTTGGATTTCAGATTATTAATTTACTGCTTCTCACAATAAACAGAAAAATTATTTCATACTTTCCAAACATGATTTCTTTCTCTTGATCATTTTCCTCCTCTATAGTTTCTTACTCGTGAACTAAAAGAGCTAATTACCTATATTTTTAAGGAAACGCTGGATCTTAGAAGGCATGTTATTATATGCTTACTAGCCTATATATATATATGCATATGGCATGAGTATTAATATATACAAAACATTTTTGTTTTAAAAAAAAACAGAGATAAAAGCATATATGCAACTAAATTAAGGAAACGTTTGGATCTTAGAAAACTTAATTTAATTGTCTCAACGCCAAGTAATGAAGTTTCTCGCCTTTCATGTTGGGTTTAACCCTCCATAAAAATTGCATCTGTCGTCGATTGATCGCTTATTTTCGATGATTATTGACTAGCTATGGAATTATCATCGGAAACATGCCCATTGGTACTGACGAGTTTTCTTTCTTTCTCAAATAGATTATTGTAATTATATGTATATATAGCTGATTGACTAGTTCGTTATTTTGGAATCACAAGGCATTAAGGCCTAACGTAAGCTTAACATGATATATGTATATATGTGTGTTTAAAACAAAAATGTTAATATGTTAATTACTTATTGAGAAATGTTTTGGTCAAAAATGAATTTTATAAAAGTAAACTCGTAAATTGATCACGTGACTTGATGTGGTACATCAGATTGTAAAATTATTTTTATTGTAAAGTAATAGATCTAACATATCACATGATTAAAACATGCATATATATAATCAGTTTGTGAGTTTATTTTATAAAACCTTTTTATGGCTATAACACTTCTCTTAGTTATCTTTTAAATGCAATGTGATTAGTATGATTAATACAGTACAAGTACATGACTTTATGGCTTAATTTAATTCTACGAAAGACCCATTAATAATTGAGTCTTAAATTTAAAATTAAGCGAAGAGATCATAAAAGAAATGCAATATCATAGGACAAAGTTTGGTGTATTTACCCCAATTTTAATTTATTCCATGTTTGCAGGATAAGTTGGACTCGTTGTGTCTTGATCTTTAATTACTCCAACTCTATATATTGGCATATGATACATCAACGGGCATGCCTATTTGAGTATTTGATAAGTTGGACTCATTGTGTCTTCGTCGGAATCATTGTGTCTTGGTTGCAACAGGGGGTTTATTCTCTTCGCACCTATTTGTAGCGAAATCTGAGGCATCTAAGCTAATTGTTTTGCCGTGTTTCACCTACGACGAAATTCGGTGAAAAAATGCTTTGTAGTGCAGTTTTTGATATATTTTCCATTGATAAAAATGCATATATATTGTAGTGGAAACTTGATGTTACTTTTTCAATCTATATAATATTTAAAAAAAATTGAATATTTATTTTATTTATTTTTTAATACAAAAACCACGACACAGGAGTTGATTAATTTGAGAAGTGAATACCTTGGATAGAATCCTTAGACCCATCAAAATGGAAGTTAAAAAGCCAACTTGTCATGGGATGTACCTTGAAATTAATGCCATCCTCATGGACCAATAAGAGAGATGGAATTCACGTGTTATTTGAAGAAGTTCGGTCCTGGCTTACCGTAGAGTCTACCATATATATCGGCAAGAAATGGACTACATATGGTGTGAGCAGTGATTGGGGAAAACCCCATGCGGGGCCCGTCTGCCTTAAAGAGCCTCCCAAAAAAAGTAGTTTTGTAACATGTTACTGTACATATTTATATTCACAGAAACCCGGCCGACCACGCTCCTTAACGCGCCGGCGAAGTGGGATCCACGCGTACATAGTCTGATCACACAGTGGTACACCTTCTCGAATGGGTCCCATCACTCAAAAGATTGTGTGAGTCTGTCTACGTATTTACTCCCAAAACATTTAATAAATAAAGGATATTTGAGCTGAAGTAAGTATATAATGCGAGTTCCAAGCGGGTGTGCAAGACTGGCATGAACGTAGTAAATGTTTGTATGCCATGCACAGTCTCTGCTACGCAGTCTCATTTAATGGCGCACAGAGAGAGAGAGAGAGAGAGAGAGAGAGGCCGTGCAGTACCACTACTGGGAAGGCCCTTGGTTCTGGGTTGGGTTCCATTATATATGGTACGTGAGAGTACTTGCATCGAGCGAACCAGTCTTCCTCGAGGAAATCATGACTCTCAAACCCTAATTCACCAAGCTTCTTCATTTTGATCTAATAATTGCACTCTGATCTCTTTCCGCCCCTTTCTCCACCTTTCCCTTTTCATGCTTTCGTCTCCATTGTACAACCATGGCATGCATTAGGCTGGCAGCAGTATTCTTCAAAATCATAGAAACCACGGATTAGTTTAGTTGGTGCGTATTTAGTGACTTTGTTTGCAAGCAAGAACGCCTTACATGAACAATTTTTGGTAGTGGAGTTTGTAGTTTGTTATAAAAGGCAGGGATAGTTCATCTTATTCTCTGGAATTTTTTCTTTCCATATAATATTTGAGACTTAATTAGGATAGATTTACAACTTTTTTGCAGACGGGAAATATTTATTGTTGTAAGAGCTAGCACTGCTTCAAACCAAAGACAAATTGTATATATGAATTGTTTTTTCCAGATGAGAAATAATATATATTTGCAGTTATGAGTGTGTAAATGTCGTGCAATCACTTTAAAAAAAGTAAATAAATATGAGGCCCACATAAAAAAATTTAATTTTTTAATAATGGATCATTCTTTTTCAAAGCGACTTCATCATGCTTGAGCACTCCACAACTATATATAACATTAATCATATACACACATTATGTATATATATAAACGTTTCTCAATATATATATATATATATGTGTTTCATGAGCTGACTTGTGTAAATCATTATTTTCTAGCTTGTGCTTATGATATATTGCCAAATTTCAACATTCCCTAATTACACATGAGAATGTTATTCATGTGTGGAAAATGCGTCGACCATTATATGGAAGGCCAGGTCAATGGGGATTATATACTTTTCTCAAAAGTTGAGGTTTATTACATGATGCATGTTGGCCTTGGTTGTCAATGTTCCAAGTCACAGCATAGTGTCACATACTCAGATCAGATATTAATTAATATCTGTCAACTTTCTCCGATCCCCACTAATAAATGCATTGCATTTGGAACAATAATATTGGTTAAGCGGTTTATCCCTCCTTATATATAACTGACCATAAATACTAGTACTACTACTTCTACATATTATATATACTAATTGACAGCAAAATTCATATATGAATCGTTAATAAAGATGTAATTAATTAATTTATGGGTTCAATATTTAATTCACAAAATATTATTTCTTAGTAATTGTTTATCAATTATTTGAATATAATATATAGAGGCCAGCCAAGTTATAATTTGTTTACGGTACTAGAAATTAGGGAAAAGGGAAACTAGCTATATATATATAGCTCCATGGTATATATATATATATATTTATATATATATATATATATATAATTACTTTACCTCCATGATTTCCAGCAATTGAGATATATGATAATATTTTTTATCATGTACAGACAAACAATTACGATTTTTTTTTTCTTTTGATTTGGAGAATGGGGTTTCGAACTCCAGACCTCCATTTTGAAGGCTGTGATTATGCCAACCAGACTACATATCTTTGGCAACAAACAATTACGAATTAGTATAACTACATAGTAAAATTGTTTGGTCATATCCAGCAATAATATTGGATGCTCATTTACTACCAATTATTTATTATGAAAATGGTTATTTCTTACTAAAATGAGTTTATTCGATCTTATTACAAATAATCATTTTTATAAAAAATAACTCCATCGTCATAAATGCTCCATTTTATTCATTATAAGTCTATAGGCCGCATGATATGGGCCGGGTAGATCGAGTATTTTCTTTTCTTTTCTTTTTTCGAAGAAGATCAAAGTTCTTATATTTCACGCACAAACTTATTTTAATCTAATAATTTTAAACGCACGTGATGTTGTCATATTGTTTGTTAATTGATTATAATTAATGACATGTAGTAGTACGTATATAGTACTTTAATTTCGTTTCTTGAAAATATGTTCTAGAATTTAGGGGCTGACCATGAAGTCATGATAGAATATATCCCAAAGTGAAACGTGACATAGATTGAAACCAGTAAAAATATGTGTACGGTATATATATATATATGGAGTCGTATTTATAATATATGCGTCCTCTATTTGTCATATTAGAAGCAGTAGTACTTGTATTGAATTCTGAGCAAATTAAAGTATGAATATATATTTCATTGAATTTTATAAGGACTTGGTTTGGGATTTTTGTAACCCCAAATTCTTATAATATTATATCTAATTTGTATATGGTATTTCTCAGCCAAAAGTTAGGGTAATATTTAATAAATTTGGAAGTACCGTTCCTCTTCCTAGTTATAATTTTTTTTTATTGTATTAAATCATGCTCATGTACGTATTAATTAATTAACTTGCACCTATATATATTTACACACACACACACACACACACACACACAGATATAAAAGAAGTGGGTCTTGCAAAACATACAATTATGCAACTTTGTGATATTAATCTAGCTAGCTAGCTAGCTATCGAGAGAAGATGACTTTGCAATGCCCAAAGGATCATACATTAGAACATGATAGTATATGTCAGATTCAGCGATTCTTTTTTTAGCGACAAAATTAATTAATTTCATTGATAAATGTCACTTTAGTGACAAAAGTTTAATGTCTCTAAAGTTGGAAATGCCTGAAATGTAATGCACAGCAATTAATATTGTAGATCAATTAATATGTATATATAACATTAATCACCTTGTACAAGAGTAGTACTAGTAGTACTTAATTTGATTATATATAGGTGACTTAAAAATAACGTCTCTAAGAGTTAAGACGACCAATATTCCAACATCAAGACAAGAGAAATGAGACCAGCCAAATTAATTAAATTACTAGCTAGTTAGAGCCATGCATTTTCCCATGCTCGATGTTTTCTTTCGTTTCCTGTTGTATTGGTTACCATATATTTATTTCTATCTGCTTGATGTGAATTTTATGCAATTAGATTACTCCTAAATAAAGATTAAAAAAAGTATTGTACGCAAGATTATGTAACAAAATTTTTCAAAAGTCAGAGGTTACTCATAATTTATAAATTAATAATCGGTTGCAATGAGATCCACTAAAAGAAAAAATGTTTATTTGTGACTAGATATTTCCTGCGAAAATAATTATTTCTTGATAAAATGAGTCTGTTTTTGTCACAAATAGTCATTATCATCATAAATAATCCGTCATAAATACTTATTTTTCTAGAAAATGAGTTCAATTTTCCTTCTAGCTAGCTAGCCAAGTATTACATCGATTTTGGCTTGTTAATTTTGTTGCTAATTGTTTCCAAACGATGGACAAAGAAAGATAGTATATATAGCAAAAAATGCAGAGCAGTAAAGTTGAAATGTAATGGCAACAGAGGGATTGGCAAAAACTTATGGAGTCCGTAGCCGTCATTCGTTGCATCATTCACTGTCGTAGTAGCGAGAAAATAAAATTAAACAGCAAAAATACTCTCTCTCTCTCTCTCTCTCTCAGCAATTACATCCCTTCCTCCCACCATTAAATGCAATTGCACCCTCTCAATACGCTCGGCAATTACTCCTCGCTGCCACATATTTCTCCATCTTCTTCCCCTTTCTCCCCTTCATTTCCTTCACTTCTCCATTTCCTGCTCTGAAAAACTCTCTCTCTTTCCTCTTCATATAGTCTGTTCTCCTTCTCCTCTTCTCTATCCCAAAGCTCTTATAACCTAAACCACTTTTGTAACCCCAAACGGTGGTTTCCCTCAGCCAGTTAACCTCAAAACAGATCTGACCCGGCCTTCTCTTTTTGCCCCTTCTTTTCTAGGGTTCTAAATGTTCTTTCAGTACTGGTAAGTGGAGTCTTTGTGTGCATGCAGTTCTCTTTCTTTAGGCCAGTTTTTTGTTTTTGTTTTTTTATGCGGCCAAGCCCAAACAAATAGAAGAAAATCTTTCACTATATATATGTGTCCCAAAATCCATCTTTTATGTACTAATAATTACTGATACGCTGCGCCTTCTCTTTTGCAAATACTTCTTACATTAATTCTTATTTTCGTCATGTTTTCTCTTGCTGCGGATAGGGCTGAAGAAAAAGAAAGGGAAAAGAGTACGTTGGTGTGAAAGAGATATAGAAACTGAGAAGGCAGATCAGTGAATTGGTCTTCTCCGAGATCTTCGTGGGCGTTATGTATTTTTCATTGATCGGCTTAGTAGTACTGTGATTTTGGTCTCTGTCAAATAGAAGCCGTATAAGATTTGTCAACCCTATCTTTCTTGGTATTGTATTCTTCCTTTTTGGTTTTCACGTAGCAAATAGATAGGCATGAGGCCTTTTTATCTCTTTTCTAAGACCAAGAAACCTCAAGTCAGCTTTGCCTGTTCATTAACTTTGTGAAATTCCGTTTGCTTTTCTCAGACCACTGCCAGAGAATCTAGGAAAGAGATATACGTACGCGCCCTTCAAACACCTCTCAAAGGAGCCCAAAAAAACACAGTCCACACATATATATATCCCACAGCTATATATTTATACACTTAGTCAGGGCGGGCGGCTCCTTGGTTGTAAAATATGCCTGCCGGGATTATGGTTCCTGCGAGAAACATGCCGTCCATGATTGGGAGGAACGGGACTGTCGGTGGGTTTGGATCATCCTCAGGGCTTACCCTTAGTCAGGTCAGTGGTTGAGTTCTCTTATCATCGTGCTCTTTAAATCCGGTACTGTTTTAAAGGGCTATTTTTTTTGTTAATCTCATTTCAGCCAATCGATCCCTTTGAAACTTTTGGTTAATTAATCACGATTTCCCTTTTTATTAACCTAATTAATGTTAATTAGAAAGATGGCTCCATGTTCATTTCCCCAGACAGTTTTCTGCAACTCTCCATTTTTCATTTTTTCCCGAGTACTCGATCTTCATCTAACCCTCTTTTCTTAAAAAATTATATTATTTTGGAAATTTGTGCTATTTCTAGAAAAATCCTTCTCAATATACTAAAAAAATATGCCAAAAGCCTCTCTTTAGAGAGTATATTTTCAAAAAAATTTAGTTTTTTTTTTTGAAATGGTATGTATAATTAAACATGGGTTTTGCTCTGCAAATACCAAATTTGTACTTATGTATACATATATGTTGAGAAATGTGGCTTTAAAATTTCCATTCTGTTGTTAGATTGAAAACCCATAAGCCTTCGGAATCTTAAAGATCTGTAGATATGTTCCAGCCTAACATAATGGAAGGTCAGCTCCACCAGCTAGACATGACGCAAAACACATCCGAGAGTGAGATTGCCCGCATCCGAGATGACGACTTCGACAGTGGCACTAAATCGGGCAGCGAAAATCATGAAGGTGCCTCCGGTGACGACCAAGATCCACGACCAAAAAAGAAACGCTACCACCGCCACACTCAGCACCAGATCCAGGAAATGGAAGCGTAAGCTCCAGTACTACCTTTACAAGCTGTTCAAACTTCCAGTTCGTCGTTTTGATCAACGTACTTCTTTATTATGAAATCTGAGAAACCTCCTTTCTTTTCCTTTGATTCCTTTTCTGGTTTTCTTCTCTGTTTTTTTTTTTCCCATCGTTTTAGTTTCTTTAAGGAGTGTCCACACCCAGATGACAAGCAAAGGAAAGAACTGAGCCGTGAATTAGGGTTAGAGCCTTTGCAAGTCAAATTTTGGTTCCAAAACAAGCGCACCCAAATGAAGGTAAAAACGTGTTTCTGCAATCTTGACCCGTGCTTTTACAAATATAAGATCTCAGAATATGCTATCAACTACCGTTACAAATTAATCTTCGTCTTCTTTGAAGGAAAGTGGGTTTAAATATATCAGTCAACCTTCTTTTTCTTTTATTTTTTCCCATTTTCAATTTTAATTGCTTGTCCATTCCACAAATTTCTCTCAGACTCAACATGAGCGCCATGAAAACACACAACTTAGGACCGAAAATGAAAAGCTTCGGGCTGATAACATGAGGTATAGAGACGCTCTAAGCAATGCCTCGTGTCCCAATTGCGGTGGTCCGACTGCAATAGGAGAGATGTCCTTTGATGAGCATCATTTGAGACTCGAAAATGCCCGATTAAGAGAAGAGGTCTGGAAATGGAAGTTTTTATCATTTTCTGGATGCGTTATTTCTGTTAATACTATCCAAAGATCGATAATCATAATCTAGGTTTTTCTTTTGTTTTTCAGATTGATAGGATTTCAGCAATCGCAGCAAAGTATGTTGGCAAGCCTGTTGTGAACTATCCTCTTCTTTCTCCTCCAGTTCCTCCCGTCCACTTGAACTCGGAGTAGGGACTTTCGGGGGGCAGCCAACGGGCATTGGAGGAGAGATGTATGGTGCTGGAGACCTTCTTAGGTCAATCAGTGCACCAACTGAAGCCGACAAACCTATGATAATTGAGCTTGCGGTTGCAGCTATGGAGGAACTAGTTAGAATGGCACAAATGGGGGAACCCTTATGGATGACAAACCTTGATGGCACCTCTACACTGCATGAAGACGAATATATTAGAACATTTCCTCGGGGAATTGGACCAAGACCCACTAGCTTCAAGTGCGAAGCTTCACGAGAAACTGCTGTTGTTATCATGAACCACATCAACCTTGTTGAGATTCTAATGGATGTGGTACGCTTGATTCTATAGATTTTATCAAAAGTTACGTTTTCTATCATCTGCATGGATATTTTGTAATATTGAGTACTCCTAATCTTTGAGATACGGTTATGCTATTCAGAATCAGTGGTCTACAGTGTTTTCTGGGATTGTCTCAAGAGCTCTGACTCTGGAAGTACTATCAACTGGAGTAGCAGGGAATTATAATGGAGCACTGCAAGTGGTAAATTATATAGAAAATATATCAATTATTATTATATAATACTCTGTATTATCTATCAGAAGTTGGGTTTTTATAAACAGGGAAACCCTAATACGTAATGCATTTGAATTAACTTTGTTTTAATATATATAAATGCAAATTTAATGTTTGTAATTCAGATGACAGCAGAATTCCAAGTTCCTTCACCCCTGGTTCCAACTCGTGAGAGTTATTATGTAAGGTACTGTAAACAGCATGCCGATGGGACTTGGGCAGTTGTTGATGTTTCCTTGGACGATTTGCGCCCCAGCCCTGCAGTTAGAAGCCGAAGAAGGCCTTCCGGTTGTTTAATTCAAGAAATGCCCAATGGATACTCGAAGGTAATATATAACATTCATCGCCAGATTACTAATTAATTAATGATCGATCCTTTAATTATTTTCTTAACTTTTATTTATATATATATGTAGGTTACATGGGTTGAGCATGTTGAAGTTGATGATAGAGGTGTGCACAATCTATATAAGCAGCTTGTTAGCTCAGGTCATGCATTTGGTGCAAAACGTTGGGTGGCCACCCTAGATCGCCAATGTGAACGCCTTGCAAGCGCCATGGCCTCGAACATTCCTACTGGTGATGTTGGGGGTAATTGATTTATATATATTCTTTATTCTAATTAAGTTGGTGTTTTATGATATTCGTGGAAACTTGAATATTCATCAGATTAATAGCTAATGTTTTTTGCCAAACCTTTTATCTGTTTATAATATTTAGTCATAACAAATCAAGAAGGGAGAAAGAGTATGCTGAAACTGGCTGAGAGAATGGTCATAAGCTTTTGTGCCGGAGTGAGTGCCTCTACTACACACACTTGGACAACGCTGTCTGGAACCGGAGCAGATGATGTTAGGGTGATGACCCGAAAGAGCATAGATGATCCAGGCAGGCCTCCAGGCATTGTTCTTAGCGCCGCTACTTCCTTCTGGCTTCCTGTTCCACCAAAGAGAGTTTTTGATTTTCTGCGTGATGAAAACTCTCGAAGCGAGGTATTATATATATATAACCTTGATCATAAATTTGGAAAAAATTAATACAATTAAGGTATCAGTAATAGGAAAAGAAAAATCATGACTTACATTTTTTATTATATTCATCACCCATCGTTTATATATTAGGCTAGCTACTACGCACAAAGGAAACCCCCATTATGTTAGGCAAATTTCCAGAACCCGAGTAAACAGCTAGCACGGCATTGTCATGTACAGCTAGAGCAGGTCATATAAAGTAGTTGACGATCATTATATAGGCTGAGCATTGACCAGATCACTATATATATATATATGCAATCATAACGCATATGCACTAATACTCAACTTCTGCAACTAAAATGGAAATGGGATTTTGTTATGGATATTTTGTCTCTAATTAATTTGTGAGTCTATTTCCTTTTTCGGAATTTTGAATCTTATATACATTGGAAGTTAATTAATATGCATGACTTCCATCTGAGGATTCTGATTGAGTTTTCACTTGTATGTATATATATGACAGTGGGATATTCTTTCGAATGGTGGTGTTGTTCAAGAAATGGCACATATTGCTAATGGGCGGGATACAGGCAACAGCGTGTCTCTACTTCGAGTGAATGTAAGTCCGTATGAATAAAATATCAATATCCCAACCTGTTTCATGTTCCCGGCCAAGTTATATATTGTATTATTTGAACTTACCCTAATTTTATAAATTAAATAATATTTGCAGAGTGCGAATTCAAGCCAGAGCAACATGTTGATATTACAAGAGAGTTGCACTGATCCAACAGCCTCTTTCGTGATCTATGCTCCGGTTGACATTGTTGCAATGAATCTCGTACTAAATGGTGGGGACCCAGACTATGTGGCCCTTCTTCCCTCAGGATTTGCTATTCTCCCTGATGGAACCTCAAGTACCCTTGGAGCTGGATGCATTGGAGAAGCTGAGTCTGGCGGCTCTCTACTTACTGTTGCTTTTCAGATTTTGGTTGATTCAGTTCCCACAGCAAAACTTTCTCTTGGGTCAGTTGCAACTGTTAACAATCTCATTGCTTGCACCGTCGAGAGGATTAAGGCTTCTTTGTCATGCGAGAACGCTTAATCTGCTAGCTCTTCAAACTTGAGTTCATGCAGGTATACAAGTTAGAAGCAAGTTTTACAGCTTAATGTTATTCCTTTATTTCCTAATTTCCAAAAAAATCCCTTAAACATTTCTCTTGCTGTTGCAAAACCTTTCATTTATATACATGTGTTTGGATGCATGCCTCTTAGGATCATTTAGCATTATAAAATAGGAACTAGCAATTAGTAAGGAGATCTTTATGTTTCTCCTCGATCCTCAAATATCGTACGTACTGAGATCTTTTCTGGGTAATCTTCTTTTGCAGTGTTCGTATCAACTTCATTTTCTCTCATTGTAAGGAAATTTCTGCTTATGTATGATCGAGATCATGGGGGAGAAGTCAAGAGCGCACCTTAAAAGATCCTTTCTAAGCAGTCCACAAAAGTGTTCAAGGATTAGGGGTTCGGGTATTGACTTCCTCGAACGATTTAAAAAATCAAAGAGCTCTTGTTACAAGTAAATTAATATTATAGGGTTGGACTCATCCCTTTCATCTTTCTTAACTTTGTAGTAATCAGGGTTAGGGTTTTGGATCTGTGAAGCTTAAATAGTACGGACGTACGGACGTACGGCCGTCTTCTTTTCCCTTCGGCTTGTTTTATTTCTGTGTTTTCTTTTCCCTGCTAGAGGACAATGCATGATTTGATCTTTTTTCACCATTTTAAGAGCTCTTGAAATGGATATGATCTGGTTTTTATAGTCTAATATTTTCGATCGTTTCCGGTTAATTTGTTTGTCCGATATTGTAGTACTACAAAAAAAGCTAAAGGTATGTTCGAAATCAACGCAACTGTATTTAGATATTCTCGGATTAATTCACTATTATTTACAAATTATTTATTGTTATTTTACTTCTATTTACAGATGTAATCCAAAATATTATCCAAAGGGAACCTAAATGTGTGTGATTAGATCATAATTAGTTAGTGATGGATAATTTGTTGTAAACATGTAGCAATTAGCCAATTAATGCTTATACGTACCTATATTATATGTGCGTCAATCGATACCACAATAATGCAAATTAAAGAAGTAAACCTTAATTTCCACGCATTTAATAATTTATTGCATTTCCTTCACTCGGCGGCTAGGTGAGACTTAGAGGGAAATTATTTGAACGATGGACCAATTTTAAAAATACACATACATACATATGAGCTATAATATATGGAGGGAAATTTGAACGATGAACCAAATACAATGTAATGCACCAAATAAATCACCCAAAACTTTAGTCGACTCTTTTGAATAGCTCTTTTCTAGTACTGCTCAGTACTCATGATTAATGAACTCTACAGAACCCATCTATCAAACTCACTAAAAGAACATTAAGTGAGCATTTGTGACGGATGATTTGTGAATATAATGACTATTATTTACGAACAAAATAAACTCATTTTAGCAAAAAATTAATAGTCATTTTCACAGAAAATAACTAGTTATAAATAAGCAGTTTTCTTCTAGTGACTAGAAGTACTCCAACAAGATCCAAATCAAGAGATGATTAATAGATTGCGAACATATATATTGGGTTGTAATTACTTGTGTTTGGGGAGAGCGAAAACCCTTTTGCATGTGACAAATTCTACAACAGTAATCATTTTTTGGAACGAAATAATAATTGGTGCCAAAAAGCCTCATTATATATGTTGTAATATTTTTATTAGCACCCAGTACTCTCCCATAGGAGTTTTTTCTCTCCATCTCTAAAATAACAAGAAATCATGAAATTATTATATATGCCCTGCCCACGATATGAAAAATTCATTTGTAAGGGATTTATTATATATTGATGGGGCTTAAACTTTGTTTTCATGAATATAATATAGTACTGAATCCTCTTAAAATGCAAAATCCGACATGTTATCATGATAAGCTGCTAATTGAGGGAGTGAAAGGCCTCAATGGCATCGATCTCACGACATATGTAAATATTTGTAGATCAAGTAATCGTTCGGGCCAATTAATTAATCATGACATCCCATCTCTCGCAACATAATATCTCAATTTTCGCTTGAGTAGATCAGATCTATACTAGCGTACTGAAATCTCACAAAATGATCTTTGTGAGAAGAGCTAGCTAACTTGAATATTGGAATTGCTGGATATCATGTGACATCTTGCAAACATTAATCCGTGAAACTCTCTCAAGCATGCATGTGTCAAAAAAATTCTAATTTGTTTTTGCATTTTTTTTTTTATCCAATTTCCAATACTTTATCGACCTAGCTACTTTATCACAACCCATATTGTTAACGTCCAAAAACGCACAACCCAGAAAAGAAGAAAGATCCATTCTCAAGACGCTGAGGTGGGTTGGGCCTCGATCGGTGTTGTTGGAGCCCTCGGTAGTGATTTGGTGTGGCTATATGGTGTTGATGCTTACATTCATGGCGGTGAACAGTATTTAAATGCAGAGAAAATAAGAAGAGATGAACACACAAATTTACGTGATTCGGCACTAGGCCTACGTCCACGGGAGTTTGGAGAGGCGAGATTCCACAATAATAAGCTTGTTTACAGTCTCTCATAGCCTCTCATTTTTTACTTTACAATAGGAGCTGTAGATCTACTAGCTGGAGAAGAAGATATTTTCTTTGGAGCTCTTAGGTTGAAGAAGAAGTCGAAGAAGTATCCAAAAGTCCCTGAAACCGTAGGAACTCTATTCCTTTTATCTGAGCCTCTACTTGCGTGCACCTTGGTAGTGGTGAAAAATGTCTATTTTTCCTATCTAACCCCTCTTTTTTTTCCATTTTCTCTTGCCACCTTTATACCTCCGGACACCCCTCACACCCTTGTCCCTTCTTGATGGGCACCATCTTGTCCCCTTTCCCTCTTTCTTCTTTCGGCTTCTAGTATTGGCCCTTTGATGGGTTGAGTCTTAAAAACCATTTTGCGCATGGTATATTTTACTCCCTCATACGAATATTGAAAAAAATTATGATCGGCCCTCTCTGTATGTATATATATAATATTATATATGACAACAAAATACTTTATATTTATTAAGTTGTTTCAATGATCAGTTCAAAATGATATATATTTCAATGAAAAAATGGATTCAAGCTGGTATATGTATATGGATCAATAGTACTGTGACCAATATTTCAATTTTTATGAATGTATGCGCAGCTCCAATTAATATAATTCCTTCATTAATACCGAAAAGTATAATTGGTTAATTAATTTATGCATTGATTCGTATTCATGACTAGTGGATCATCAGTACCCTTAATAAAGACTATTCCCATGCAATCTTAATAAATTAGACGATCAGTACTGACCTTAATTACAAACAAAACTAGTTGCATCAATTAGCAGCAATCCATGCTTGCGCAGTAGCTTATAAATACCAGCATTCCCTGCTTACAAGCAAGCACTTGGCCGCGCAGCAGTAATTAATTAAACACAGCATCAAACAGCAAAACATGAGCGTACGTAAAAACACGTGCAGTAGCTAGCATATTCAAGTTCAAAAAGAACATATATGATCCTCCATAATTAATAGAACTAAACCCAAATGCATGGACATACTTCATGTGTAGCTCACCAACCAGTACAAATTAACCAACAACAATGGCCAACAAGATAGTACAGAAACAGGCCAATTACACAAACCAACAGTCCACAAATTAAATAACCAACAACAATAATCACAACGCATGATAGTATACAGAGTAGTGAACAATGGCGCGCAGTACACAGCCAGGAGCAGTAGTGTTTGTACATGATGTTAATATATATTCCTGCAAAATAAACAACACATGCAAAGCATCCAAGCAAGAAGCAGCAGTACTACTAGGTACACAGCTTGAAGCTAGAATTCTGCAGATCTAGCTGCAATATTAGCACCACAGAGGAGGTCCATAGGCGCACCTGTACTAGCTAATAACAGCAATATCAAATCCAGAGACAAACTCAGAACTACAAAAAGCAACAGCATGCAGCAAGAATTACTAGCTAGCAAGCATCCCGCACACATTGTAATTAACAACACAAAATAAGTAAGCAGTAGCAATATTATTGGAAGTACGAGAGCTAAACCATAAAATCATGTTCTGGTAAGATCATTTGTTGGACTATAATTTAAAGAATAAAAAATGCCTCTTCTAATGAATGCATAATAAATCACGACCACTTCTATAAAAAAATTGAACTTTTTAGAAAAGATAAATTTAATTATTTCAATTGAAACTGCTAACATCACGATCATGCATTCCTCTGCCTTTCTAGAGAAAAACGCCTCAATATAAATTACCGACTCGCACTTATGATCGATTGCAAGAGATTACGTACATATATGACGTGAAAAACTGGTCCAAATTTGGCTTACAATTGACAAGAAAATAATAAGAGGTCAGGAACTTCTTCCTTTAATTATACCATAAAAGGAGCATCTCTCGACCTTGTGATCATAATCGGTCTATCCATAGTGCTTAGCAATAGAGGACAAACTAGTTTTTAAAAATTCAAAAGCAAATTCCTATTTGGCTTAAAAATACAAAAGCTAATGAAATCGGTTCCTGTCCGGATATACCTGAGTCATGAACAGTCTTAGACAGCACAATGAGCGTATTATATATATATATATATATATAATATCTGTAACGGATTGTTTTAATTAGACATGGAAAATGAGTATATATAGCCATATATACGAAAACTTCTCCAAAATCTATTTGATGCATGCCAAACCAATTAATATTGGCTACCCTAGCCTATCAAAAAATAAAAAAATAAAAAAATATTGGCTACCTAGCTAGCTATTTTAATTTGTATATACACTATATATTCTTCAAAACAATAAAATGAATAAATTAAATGTCCCGCTCAACTATATAAGGAAGCATTAATGGACTTACTAATCAATTGACCTATAATGTGTACGACGATTACTGTTTTCAATAATTAGATTCAGACAAGATCGACCCAAATTCAGGTAGACATTATGGCTGACAAAAGTAGTACCTACTGTTCCATGAATGTAACACACGGGATAGACAGTGGACCAGAAAAATATTGGTGTTCAATGGCCATGCATTGTTTTACAACGACCATTTGATAATTTCAAGGACTCGATGGATTAAGATATTATGATGTTTGGTACGTACTACGTCATGAATCAATCATGCATGCCTGGGCATTAAGATCATCCTAAGTTCATTATTTTTCCCGTGAGCAATAATGGGTACCCGGCCCATTAAAGCAATGTTGGGGACAGAAACCATCAAGCTGCTAGCTAACTGCTAGGCATATACATAAATTGAAAAGGATGCTAGTACCTCACACGTACGTGCAAGTTGCAACTTAATCCATCGGCCTGTCACCCCAAAAGGAAAATTTTACTCGATGCTTTTTAACCAAAAACTTGAATTGAAGTCCCTACAATAATGTTCAATAATATGCATATTTTGAAGTAATATTAGATATCCATCTAAAAGACGAATAATACTAGATATAATCATATAATATGAAAGCGCGAGCACTCTTTTTTAAATATGATAGGATCCATCATTAAAAAAAAAAAAAACATTTATGTGGATCCCATAGAAAATAATTATTTTCAGAATAAGTGTACAAGACTTATATATTTTAAAACTACAAGTGTCATTTCTCTTATTGATATGGAAACTCTTTGTGTCACCTCACTGAACCAACTCGCTGACATTCTCACAAACCGTTGCCTAAAGCTCTCTTCCACTCTCTGCATATCAAACTTGGCCTCTATCCTGATCCACGACCATGTTTGAGGGTGAGTGATAGGGTGAGTGATAGCACTGCTCCATGATTAATGGACCACCAGAATTCTAGCTACACCAAAACAGAGGATAAAGTCACTTCACAAATCATGCAATTTTCCTCAAATCACGCACCAAGAAATCTGCAAGATAGAGGATAATATCCCATGGCTGGTTACTCTTCGTCACAAATCAGAATTTTTCTTTGCTTTTAGAAACTTCCACATGTTTGTGATATCTCAGTTCGACGCCAATATCAAAATTTTTTAAAGTGGTGAGGGCGGTGAGTTTGCAAGCAGGGATTTCAATAACTATTTATCCTTGATGTTCCATGCTAAACTACCTCCTTGATTCTAGTTAGATTGTTTCTCCACTACCATTTTTGTGTTAAACAGACAATCATCTTCCACACTTGACATGGACTCTCCTTTCCTTCGGCTTTATGGTAAAAATCCAGATTATGGAATATTTTGAATTCTTAGCACAATATGTTTTCCTTACCTTGGTGAATATAGAGAACATAAGTTGGAGCCGAAGTCTCTTGTGTGTTCATTGGATATAATGTGACGCACAAACGTTACAAATGTCTATACCCACCAACATGTCGTATCTATACGTTGCGCCTTGTGGTATTTGATGAATCCCAGTTGCCATACACCCAACCAACCAATCTTTATGGGACTAATACTGTTGAGGGGGATTTCGGCACCGTCTCAGAATGGGAAGACCAAATTTTGCAGCCTACACCCTCTCATCCTCAACATCTTGCATCAGCCTTTGCATTACCCACAATACCAACAAACACTTGCTCAGAAACCATGACCAACCCACCCATCCCTACTGTCACTACCAGCACAAATATTGTTGTGGACACATCTGCAAACAGCAACCTTGAGGACACATCCTGTTCTTTTTCTAGTTATGAAAGGACACAAGTCACTCAACGTCCCATGTAAACTCTACTACTGCTACTGGTATATGACTGGGCGCGTCAAGCAAGTACTTTTTCTATTAGCGGACAGTGGATGAGTCAACTCGTCAGCGGGTAGATCCGTCTGGCCTTTCTATCAGTCTATTGTTTTATCCGCATCTTCCTGCCTTCATGACTAAAACAAACAGGTATGGGGAGAATGGGTCTTTTCCTCCCCGAACTCGAATTCAAAAGCTGGGGAAGGCGCGTCGAGACCTCTAGGGGAAAGAAGCCGCACCCATCCCAAAACGGCCGGGTAATCGCAGCTACTCTTGGGTGAGGCGAGGAAGAGGAAGCGATAGCTAGCTCGACCGTCCGGTCGTACTCTTGAGAGTGACCTCGGGGATAGAGCAATTCTTGGACTGCTTCTGCTTCTACTGATGCTTATGGATTACTTGCTGGATCGAACCCAAAAACGGATAGGTTTGATCGGCCTGGCCTCGGGTGGTGGATCGAATGAACACTCAACTGCGTCATCACGCCGGGTGGGTTCTCCAATGAATTCCTTGGAAAGGTATTCTGCTTGGCCAACAAGATCAGAATAAAACGGAGAATGGATTCCTCGTCAAGTCAGTTTGGGGGGGTGTGGACACACTTGCGCGAATTCGGGTAACGGCTACAAGGGAGAAATCGAAAGGAAACTGTACCCCTCCTTTCTTTTCGGAGCTGCGAGATTTCTTCTCTTATTCAATTTCTAGTTTGATCGAGGGCGGTAGTAAACCCAATCTCTTCTCCGAGTCGGTCCAAAGTTGGTGTACACAAGCCTAATCCAAAACATGCCCACCTTCATGTCACCTATGACATTCCACCTCTTCCAAAGTCTATCATCACTACCAAACGACATCCTGGATGGTTTGCAGTTATGGATGATCAAGAGTTGGATGCACTTAAAACATGGATCCTAGTACCCCCTGGCTCTAACATGAATGTGGTTGGTTGCAAATGGGTCTACAAAGCTAAGTTTAACCCAACGGCATACTAGATCACCACAAGGCTCGCTTGGCTGCAAAAGGGTTCAACCAAGTCAACGGTATATATTTTTCTGAAACCTTTTCACCAGTCATCAAGCCAACAACTATCTGTGTTGTTCTTACCATTGTTGTGGTGAAGAAATAGGAACTTAGATAGTTGGGCATTAAAATCGCCTTCGTGCATGGTTATCTAAGCCAACTTGTATGCTTGCAGCAACCTCCAAGTTATGTGGATCCCCAAAATCCAACGTAAGTCTGCCAACTTATTCTTGCCCTCTATGGTCTTAAACAGGCTCCTAGAGCCTAGTTGGTTCGTCTAAGTGATTATCTTCTTCAACTTGGATTCTTTTACAGCTCAACAAATCCAAGTCTCTTCATTTCCAACACTTCTCAAGGAATTCACATTCTACTCCTTTATGTGGATGATCATACTTGTATTGATTGGTTCATATCTCAATTGGCCCAACAATTTTCTATCAAAGATCTTGGGCATCTTCATTACTTTCTTGGACTCAAAGTTCATAAGTTTGGCAATGGTTTGTTCATCTCACAAAACCACTATGCCTAAGCTCCTTTAACTCGAGTTGAGATGTCTGGTTGTAAGCACTTATCCACCTCCATGCCTACTAAGGGAAGACATTTATCAACCTCTACTAAGCTATTACATAGTCCCACTAAGTATCGTAGCCTTGTTGGAGGTTTGTAGTACCTCACGTTCACTAGGCTTGACCTATCTTACAACATGAACCTTGCATTCCAATTCATGCTAGCTCCAACTGTGGCTCACTATCAACTTGTTAAAAGAATCCTTTAGTATGTTCAAGGCACCACACATTTTGGTATGCGAATTCTTACCAATAGTAACTTGGATCTCTATGGCTACTCCAATGCTGATTGTGCTGGATGCCTTCTGACTCGTCACTCAACCTCTGGCTACTGCACCTTCCTTGGCAACAACCTCATTTCGTGGAGTGCAAAAAAATAAGCCACGGTAGCTCATTGTAACAACCTCAGTGCTTTGTATATTACTATAAATCTGATTCTCCATGAACGTACGAAGCATGTTGAACTTGACTATCACTACGTACATTAACAAGTTACTTTGGGGTCTTTGGAAACTTGTTTTGTCTCCTCACCGAACCAACTCACTGACATCCTTACCAAACCATTTCCAAAAGCTCTCTTCCTCTCTGCATATCAAACTTGGCCTCTGTTTTGATCCACGTCCATGTTTGAGGGTGAGTGATAGCGCTACTCCATTATTGGACCACCAAAATTCTAGCAACACCAAAACAAAGGACAAGGTCACTCCACAAATCATGCATTGTCCTCAAATCATGCACCAATAAATTTGTAACACATAGAATAGTATCCCATAAAATCTTCCAAGTCAAATGTATCCTGCATTTTCTTTATTAGGAAAGACTAGCTGCATATACTGTGCTTCACCCGCCCTATCTATATGAGCACTAGTAAGTAGGGAGTGAAGGCATGGCAAGAGAGTGAGTTCGACTCGCGAACAATCAGCAAGGACCGATCCTTTTGTGCCAGTACTGTTGCGAGAATAGGGTAGGAATGGATAGGGGTAATGGCAGGTAGTGAGCTCTGTTGGGTCCCAAGGTCGCTTGGGAGCACCTTGTTGCTACTAAGGATCATAATTGGCCCAAGGCGCAGTGTTGTTATAAGCGGGTTTGGGTGGAGCTTGCGTTGGGTTTTGCTGTTGCGATTGGGTAGGAGGTTTTTAAGTGGGTTGGGGGATGGCCCCGACCCCCTTGATGGCTTGCTAATTAGCCTTCTGTACATAGCACTTTGTAATTACATTTATATAAGGAATGGAAAGTGTCTATATCACACACCCGTGAGATAGAACTTCGTAAAATTCTTTAGGAGTTGTTGCTATCAAGGTTATAAAACTTAGGTTTTACATCATTCTCCTATTATAGGCCACCATGTAAGCATTCCACTAATTCTACATGAACCTCACACATTAAATTTGGCAGATTCGGCAACGAAAGGCCACTGTGCACTCTTCTATTTCTTTTTAAATTTATATTTTAAAACTTTTCCTACATAATTGCAAATCAAGGCCCGTAATGTATATAATACATTGGATTCTTCCAATCAAGGGTAGAGCCAACTAGATTTTATTATTTTGTAACGCTTTAATTTATAAGGTAGGTTGTATAAAATTATTTTCCCTTACTATTTTATGATTTTTGTCACATACACGAGCCTTATAGATCAGGGTTAAGGTTTGATTTCTGGTTTTGGGTCATGGTACTCCCATTGATTCATACACGTTGGATTTAATTTGAGTTGATTATAGGCCCAAAATCTCGAGTATAGGCTGCCAGCATAGAGAATCAATTGAATTAGAGAATCTGAAAAATCTTGTTTTAAGCCCATGAAACCCTAAAAACAAAACAAAAGATGACAAAAAAATGTATGTACAAAGTAGAAAACATTCTCGTCTCAAGTAAAGGCTTGAAGACAAAAACTGCCTACCATTATCTCTTTCAGTACAACAAGGGGCAAAAAAATGAGTGAGACGAGGCTGATGCTGAGGAGAGAGAGCCCATGGGGTACGCCAGAGGGGGAGCACTGTCAATCGAAGGCCCATCGATGCAATGACCATGCTAAGGATGTCATCCAAGTAATCATTTTTAGGAACTAAATCCTTTATTTGCTTTCCCTTTTGTCAATTTTGCATATATTTGCAAAAAATCGACTCATTGTTCTTGTATTTTTCAAGTATTTGTAACGTCTATCAAGTATTGGAAAAATAAAGTTAACCACTTCGAGGGAGTTCTCCTCCAAGACAAAGATTGGCAAGAAATTTCACAATACATTTTTTCATTAATCAAAAGATAATTAAATACAATAAACTTCAGGACTCGTGGGTCCATTACCCAAAAAATAGGCTGCACTAATAACTAAACAAATTAACAACAAACCAATGACTGCAATTACACAAGGGACACCACCACTAACCCACGTAAATAGTTCCTACTAATCCATGTAATTGACTAGGTAAACCACCATTTAGCAAATTATTGGACTCCATATTTAACGGACCACCATGCCAATAGATACAACTCAGGCCGCACCCATCAGAGTCCCACTACGATACCAAGGCCCACAGCCTCTAGAGCACTTAACATTCCCCTCCCCATAAGAAGACCTTGCCCTCAAGGTCTGGGAAGTCTTTTTTTTCAATTTCTTAAACTCTATCCACGTTGCCTTTTCGTGCTTTAATTCCTTCCATTTGACCAAAAGCTTAGTCATGACCCTGTTCTTCTTCTTCTTCATGCATCAGTTCAAAATTTCCTCTGGCTCTACTCGTATAAGTCCCTCCACATTAAACTCCAACAGACTCAACAACAAGTGGTTTCAGCTACCCAGCTTTCTCTTCAGGCATGATACATGGAAAATGAGGTGGATAGCTAAGGTAGGTGGTAGCTCCAATTAGTATGCCACATTACCGATCTTTTTAATAACCTGGTGTGGCCCGTAAAACCTTGGGAAAAGCTTTAGATTCTGTCTTTGCACAACCGAATGTTGCTTGTAAGGCTGGAACCTCAAGTACACTCAGTCCCCCACCTTAACTTTCCTCTCTGTTCTTTTTAGATTAGCAAATTTCTTCATCATTTATTGTGCAATTTGTAGGTTACTTTTCAAGATGCTAAGGACGTGATCCTAAGTCCTCAATTCATCATCTACTTCTTGTACCGAAAATTTACCAGAAGTATAAGGTAGTAATTTTAGGGGTGAATACCGATAAAAAATTTCAAATGGTGTAAATTTGGTAGAAGAATAGATATATGTGTTGTAGCACCACTCAGTCAAGGGTAGCCACTTTACCCACTCTTTGGGTCGATCTCTTACATAGCATTTTAGGTACTGTTCCATGCAGTAATTTACAATCTCAATCTGCCCATCTATCTGTGGGCGATAGGATGAACTAAGCTTAAGTTCAGTCCCCTGCAGCTTGAAAAGCTCATTCCAAAAGTTGCTTGTGAAGGTTGGTTCTCTATCAGACACAATAGAGCTAGGCATGCCATGCAACTTGACAATATTGGCTATAAAAATCTTAGTAGTCTTCACTACATTATAGGGATGAATAATAGGAATGAAATGGGCATATTTAGAGAGTCTATCTACCCCACCATGATAATACTATAGCCATTTGAATTTGGTAATCCTTCTATAAAATTCATAGATATGTTAGTCCAAGCTTGTTAGGGTATAGGCAAGGGTTGAAGAAGGCCAACTAGATGTGGATGTATATTCTCTATCTTAGTCTTCTGACATGTATCACATTCCCTGATAAGTTTTTTAATACACCATTTCATCCCTTTCCAATAAAGTTATGATCGAGCTCTATGGAGAGTTTTATGTAACCCTTGGTGCCTTGCCAATAGACTACTGTCAATTAACTGCATTATGTGGTCTTGCACTACTGAAGAAGCTCCAATGTAAAGCCTGTTTTTGTAGAACAATAACCCCTCTTTTTTGCTGTACTTTTGGGAATCCAATTCCCCTTTGTCATATGCCTCCATAAGTCTCTTAATTTTAGGATCAAACTCATAACTTGCCTTGACCAGCCGGTACTAGGTATCGAGATCACCAACAATTTTGCATGAGTTTCTTCTTCCCTCCTAGATAATGCATTAGCCACAACATTTTTCTTGCCTTTCTTATACTCGACCAAAAACTCATATCCCAATAGTTTAGTTAGCCACATTTGCTAGAATAGAGTTCCCACCTTTTGTTCAAGAAAGTACCTGAGGCTTTGGTGATCAGTCTGCACCTTAAAGGCCTGTCTCAACACATAAGGCCTCAATTTCTTGACTACTAAAACCAGTGCCATCAATTCATTTTCATTAGTGAAGAGCTCGAGTGCCTTTCCCTAAATTGCCTAGCTCATGAATGTGATTAGCCTTCCATGTTGCATGAGTACAACCCCCACCCCATAGTAAAAGGTTTAGTAAAGTCAGGTAAAACCAATACAGGGGGTTAGGAACAACTTGCTTTAATTTTTGGAAGGCTTCTTTAGTTGTTTTTGTCCAGGAAAATGAATTTTTCTTAAGTAAGGCAGTTAATGAGGCTGTTATCATACCATAGTCTTTAATAAGTTTTTTGTAATATCCTGTTAAACCTAAGAACCCTCTTAATGATTTAATATTCTTCGGGAATGTGAAACTCAACATAGACTCATTTTTTTTTTAGAATCAGCTCTAACTCCTTACTTAGAAATCAAGTGGCCAAAGTCTCTATCCCAGAGCATCCAAAGCTGCATTTTGATTTTTGTGCAAAGAGTGTTATTGTAGAATTTGCAAGATTGTTCTGACATGTTGAATGTGTTCATCAAGGATTTTACTATAGATATGGATGTCATCGAAGAAAACTAGGATAAACTTCCTTAAATATTGCTTGAAGATGTGATTCATAAGACTTTGGTAGAGGGTGCATTGGTGAGTCCAAAGGTCATCATCAAGAATTCATAGTGACTCTCGTGTATCCTAAAGGCCTTTTTTTTAATATCATGAGGATTAACCCTAATTTGATGATATCCTGACCTTAGGTTTAGTTTGCTAAAAATGGTTGTTCTATGAAGTTCATCTAAGAGTTCATCTACCATAGGACTAAGAAATTTAACCTTAATGGTCTCTTTGTTTAAGGCTTGGTAGTCCACACATAATCTCCAACTTTTGTCTTGTTTTCTAACCAAAAGAAGGAGTGAGGAAAATGAGTTTTGGCTAGGTCTTATAATTCCTGAAGATAACATGTCTTGAACCAATTTTTCAATTTCATTTTTTTGGAAATAAGGGTACCTATAGGATCCCAAACATGTTGGTTGGGTACTGACAGTAGGTTAATGTGGTGATCTTGAGCTCTTGGGGAAGGTAAGCCTTTTGGTTCCTCAAAGATTTCTTTAAAATTATCCATTAGGCTCTATAGGTTGGGCTCAAGTTCTATGGCAGAAACAGAAGAATATTTTTTAGGGAGAAACTAAATTACTAAATCCTTTTTTCATGTTTTATAACCTTTCCAAACTTCTCCCCTTTTATCAAAGATTGCTCGGAGGGTGTCATTCCGAATGGTTCCTTACCCGGAATCCCATCAACAGTTTGGAGAAATCCCAAAGAATATGTCCCAATGTAGTAAGCCATTGGACCCCTAAGACTACGTAACAACCCCCCAGAGTTAAAATGTAAAAATCAGTAGTAAATTAATTACCCTGCATGTGTAATTCCACCATTTCACATCTGCCTTGGCTAGAAGTCTGTCACCATTTGCCACCTTCACCGCTAACCCTTGGTAGGTTCCATTCGTAATCTGGTTCTTTTAGTAGTTGACGGATCTAGGAAGTTATGAGTACTTCTTGTATCAATCAAAATCACCACTATGCATCTTTGTATTTTTCCCATAAGCCTCATAGTTGCTTGATTAGGGGAACCCACTAGTGCGTGTATGGATATCCCTGGTTCAACTTTTACGATTTCAAATTCTGCTGCAGCCTTACTTCCTTCACCTTCTTCCACTCTGGTTGTCTTTCCACGCCTTACATTCTCATCATCGCTAGAATCATCACATTCCATAATGAATAATCTAGCTACCTTGCATTTGTGTTCTGGTCCCCACTTTTCATCACAATTATAGCATAGACCTTTATCCATTCGTTCCTTCATCTGCACAAGTGTTAGTCTTTGTACAGGAATAGTTGTCTTCGTTTCTTAGGTTGGTAAACTGATTGGGAGTCACGTTGGGTCTGGTCCCAATCTGGTAGATCTCCTAAAAGTAGCAACATTCTCTTCCTGCATTTTAACTAAACTGAAAGCAGCTATGAGAGTTTAGGGATTAAGCATCCTTACCATGAATTGTATGTCCTTTCTCAAACCTATTAAGAAACAGCTAAGCTTATATGGCTCAGGAAGGCCCCTAAACTGACTTGATAAGATTTAAAATTGAGTTTTAGGCTTCAACTGTAGTGGTCTACCTAAGCTTTATCATGGCTTCCATAGGGTCATCATAGGTTGTTAAGCCGAACCTAGTGGATAATGACATCACAAGGCCCTCCTAGCTAGATATTCCTCCATATCTTGAAGCCAAGTAAGTGTCTTTCTTTCCATATGGAAGGAAGCCAATAAGACCCTATGCTGGGAGTTGGTTTGATGATATGCAAAGAATTGATTGGCCTAGTAGACCCACCCTTGTGGATCCTCACCATCAAACCTAAGGGAATCCAAACGGATAGCAGGAGTTTGGATATCCCATGATCATCATAAAAGGGGTTGGCCACTTGTGATCCACTTGTGATCCCGAATAATTCCCTGCCTCTTCACCTTTTTTGCCCTGGCTTTTAACAAGTGCATCCATACTCATCACCATGGTCTGCAGTTGTTGAGCAAAGCCATCCATTGCTCGCTGCAATGACTCCTGTTTGTTTAACTGTAGCTACGGCATCAGCTAATTATGAGTAATGAGTTCCAGTACCTTCTGTCATGTGCCCAACCTAGCTTGTATACCATTGTAACGTCTCTAATGTATTGGAGATATGAAGTTAACCACTTTGAGGGAGTTCTCGTCCAAGACAAAAAGTGGCAAGAAATTTCAATGACTTTTTTCTCATTAATCAAAAGATAATTAAATACATAAAAAGGTAACAAACTTCATGGGTCCCTTACCCAAAATAATAGGTTGTATTAATAATTAAACAAATTAACAACAAACCCATAACTGCAGCTACACAGGTGACACCACCACTGACCCACTAAATTAAAGGCGCTATGTGAGATGAACAAAAGTAAAGCTATAACAGATAATATATGATAAAGAAGTCAAGAACTAAACTTGGAGATTGATGGAAAAAAACCAAAATGAAGATCATCTCTATCCCCTATTTTCATGAACTAAAAGTATGGTTTCCATTCTATAACTTGCCTGCAAACTAGGAAAATGGGTGCCAATATTCCAGGGCTGCACCTAGTAACTTTTCAACACCCAGGCCTAGCACTAAACCCAGGCCATGTCGCGTTCTATAAATATTTTTAAGGTTAATATGTGCAGGAAGCTCACTTGATTTTTTACGAGAACTTTTGAAATAGGCTACGGACTCAAAATTTCTTTTGGCGGAATATGATTTTTCATTGGGCTTGATAATTAGATTAAAATCATTTAATGGATCAAGTGAGATCTATTTATTTGGAAATTGGCCTATATTTATTTATTAAATGCTCAATCCATAAAAATACGGACAAACCAAAGTGATTATTTTGAATTTCTCTAACCGCCCAACCCATTTGTTAGATTCATACGCTACCTAAGACTTAGGCCCAAATATTTGAAATGAACCCTATTTGATCACCCCAAGGCCCACACTCGTTTGCTCTAAATCGGGAGACCCAACGTGCAGTTTTTTTTATAAACTCCCCACCATGCACGTCTCCTTCCGCTAGGGCTCATAGCAGCACTACACACACACACACACACGTTCATGCACACTTTTCCTTCCTCTCAGACACAAGATCACATGACAAATTTCTTTCTCTGCCCTAGGGTACCACATATATATTCATGGCATATATGTGTAGTTGCACAAGGAGTTCCTCCATTAAGCCCCTAAACTAACGCCGCAATAGCCCATTCTTTTTCCTCAACCCCACATTCACCACCTTAGTCATGTCCAATCACCCTCACCCAATATCAAATGGAAACTACAGTACACGGCCCTAACCGATGCACAGAAGCCTTGTTTCCCCTCGCCAAAAATAGAACACCCAATGCACCAAGCACCACTGCCGGCTTCAGCCACCATGTTGCAACCTTCACCCATTGCACAACAGTGCAACGAGAAGGTTGAGAGCCATGCTGCCATAGGAACCGCTCTAAGCCACCCTAGATTCTCCACATCTCAGCCACCAAGGTTGCAACGCACGACAACCCTTGTTGTGAGACACTGCCAGGTTGATCACAATTACATCGCCGTAAGTATTTGTGTCTTCTTCCGTATTCTCACACTCTCTGTCTCTCTTTCTCTCTCCCACTCAGAACTGCACCGTCACCCATAAGGGATGTTGTCATGGACTTAACTTCTGTTAGGCCAACAAGTCTCCTATGACACAGTTCTCCATTTTTCTCTCGGTCAGTTACCGCACGGTCCCTCCTCCCTCACCATATGTAGTTCCTCTGGAACTTGTGTCTTTTCTAACCTTTGAAATATTTGATTCCTAACCACTAATTATTTATCTTTACAGTAATACCCTTAAGATCACATGTAGCTTTCAATGAAAGATTCTAAGTTTTTTCTTTATATATGTATGAATTGTTTTATTTTATCTCAAATGGATCTTGGCTTAGCGGCTAGATGGTGAGTCCGATTGCATTTGTTACAAAACACCTATAATATCTGGTGTTGGTTTGGGCCTATTTCTTTTCGATAGACTTGTCATGAGTTGGAAATATTGTTAAGTGAATAATTAGGGGAGATGTATTTTACATGGACTTAAGTTTAATTAAGTAAATATGTTAGCCGTATACTTTATTTTATTGAAATAATTTGGAGTTTAATAGTCAGAGAATTAAGTGGATATTGATGAATTTGGGATGCGAAGATATTTTAGGGTTACGAAAATTTTAGAATTTTAGGAAAATAGGTTACTTTACTATTTCAGGTTTAAGTAGTGAAATACGTGTTCAATAGAAAACTTACGGAAGTTACGTGATTATTTTATAGGTGACGATCAATACTCGTTCGACACTGTTGTGAAAAAATTCTGAAAACTAAAAAGTTCAGGTAAGCGGGATTTCTATACTAGACTTTGCATAAAACGACTGAACCAAGGTTGATTTTATGAAAGATGTGCATGTTTTGTTATAAAAAGAAAAACTTGAAAACGACCTTGGTTATTTTATCTATATTCACATGAAATCCCATTTAAGAAGAGAAAATATTTTCTATCATGACTAGTGTAGACATGAGCTATTTTTGACATTCTGTTTCTGAACTGTGCAAAAATAAGCGAATATGAAAATTTGTGCATAATTATATGACTATGATCTAATTATGTTGTGTTTTAAATATTTTTTGACTCTGATATGATATCATGTGACCTTTGAAAACTTCTGGCATGACATTCTGTTTCTATTCCTTTCTGACCTTACTAGGGGTGAAAAACTGTCGCCTCTATTCGGGTTGGTACCAATTTTTTCTATTTTCGGTGCACTTGAAAGTAAAGTGGTTTTCTGCGTGGTCTTTCATGTATGCACACTTGGGGCTCCAAGAATAAATAAGGGAAAGATTTCATATTTTGTTTCTGCTTGGTTGGACACCAGGGTTTGCACAACCCTACCACGAGGGTTACATGGAATTTTGTTCTATTATCATGCTTAGTTATGCTATGCCAAAGAACTTTTGAATAAAAGTATTTCTGAACCTTCGCTCTACCATTTTTTATAACATGTTATGATTTTCACATTCTGAAAATAAAAAATATTTTTTTTCTGCATTATGAACTCTGTAAATGCTCATGTTTACATACTAATATATATTCTCTGCTTATTAAGTTGTTGATAACTTACCCATTATCTCTACAATATTTTTCAGATAATTTAAATATTTCAGTTAAGGATCAAGATTATGGAGTATGGGTGAGATGAATTAAGCATAGTGGATTAAGCATAGAAGGTTTCTATGAGTATTGTCGAATTTTATTAAGTAATTTTGTCGTATTCTGACGACTTGGTATTTTGGGAGGTTGATTCTATTGAGGTAGTTGATTTGAAACAATAATTTTTATATTGCATCGAGAATTCGGAGTCTAGAAATATATTGATGGAATGTGAGTTTAAGTAACAAGAAGTAACTCTCCAACCCTTCTAGGACTGGGGCATTACAAACTTAAGCTATTAGATTTCTTTCTTCTTTTGGTATCTGTGTACCTTTCGTTAATCCACTTTTATCACAAACAATAGTTCATGTTTTGTGATTGGTTTTTGTGGAATTGTGGAAGAAAAAACTGAATATTCCACTTTCTTATGAAAAAGATTACATTCCCTTTAAATAGATGATAATTCTCATCTAATAACTAGGGATATTTACCACTTACCAAAAATAGAATCAATCCTATTTAAAACAAAAAATAGTAAAATAGTAAAATACTATCTAAAGGATAGGGTAACATGCTACTCGAATCCCCAAAAATCGTGGAACCAAAATGGCTAACAAATCAACTTATTTATTAGCTGTAAATCTCTTAAAGATCAGCCCCTAATAAACACTGACAAATATCTAATATTTCTACACTCCCCCTCAAGCTAGGTAATAAATATTAATTAGGTTTAGCTTGGAACCCATTACATCAAAATTCTTTCTTGGCAGAGCCTTGGTAAGGATATCGGTGGAGACACGTAGGCATGTATAATATCTTGATAATCCCTTCATCTATTTTTTCCTTTATGGAATGTCGATCAATCTCCACTTGTTTTGTTCTATCATGATGCACTGGGTTCTTTGCAATGTCGATGGCTGACTGATCGTCACAGAACATCATCACAGGTTCTTCGCCTGAAATCTTTAATTCCTTCAGAATCCTTCTTAGCCATATTCCTTCACAGATGTCGTGTGTCATTGCTTTGAATTCAGCTTCTGCACTGCTTCTTGACACAACTGATTGCTTCTTACTTCACCATGTAACTAGGTTTCCCTATACATATGTGCAGTACCCAGAAGTTGACCTTCGATCATGTATTGATCCTACCCAATCCTCATCACTAAATACCTCAATATCTCTTCTTTGAATCTTCTCGAAAAATAATCATTTACCTGGTGTTAGCTTTAAGTATCGTAGGATTCTATAAATTGCCTCCATATGTTCTTCATTGGGATTGTTCATGAATTGACTCACCATACTGACAGAAAAGCTAATATCAGGTTGGGTGTGAGACAAGTATATAAGTTTCCCAAATAGTCTTTGATATCTGCCTTTATCCACTGGTGCACTGTCTTCCTTGGCTCCTAGTTTGGTTGTTGAATCCATTGGAGTATCTGGCGGGTTGCATCCAAGCATCCCAGTCTCTTTTAAGAGATCCAGAACGTATTTCCTTTGGGAGACAAGGATTTCCTTTCTTGACCGTGCTACTTTCATGCCTAGGAAGTATTTGAGATTCCCAAGGTCCTTGATTTCGAATTATTTAGCTAGAAGACTTTTGAGACTACTCATTTACTCCTCATAATCTCCCATTAGAATGATGTCGTCCACATGTACAATGAGGATAGCAAGTTTTCCTTCAGGATTGTATTTAACAAATAGTGTATTATCTGTTTGACATTGAGAATAGCCATGTCTCTCGACTACCTTTGTGAATCTCTCGAACCAAGCTCTTGGAAATTGCTTGAGCCCATATAAGGATCTTCTAAGTTTGCAAACTTTGTTGTGTGTAGCTTGTGTCTTGAATCCAGGAGAAATTTCCATGTAGACTTCTTTAGCTAGGTCTCCATTGAGGAAGGCATTCTTGACATCTAGTTGGTGAATAGGCCAGTCTAAATTTGCAGCCAAAGATAGAAGGACCCGCACTGTGTTTAACATGGCTACAGGGGCAAATGTCTCCTCGTAGTCAATTCCATATGATTGAGTGAATCCCTTTGCTACCAGCCGAGCCTTGAATCGGTTAACCTTCCACCTTCATTGTATTTCACAATGAATATCCATTTGCAACCTACTAGAAGTTTTCCAGTTGGTAATTCTATGATCTTCCATGTTCCATTCTTTTCTAGTGCACGGATTTCTTCATAAACTGCAGACTTCCATTTAGGTGTATCAAGAGCTTCTTGTATGTTATTAGGGACTTGGATTTTGTCGAGGTTGGCAACAAAAGTTCTGAAATTCGATGAAAATCCTTGATATGACACAAATGTGTATATTGGGTGTTTTGTGCATGATCTCACACATTTTCTCACAGCAATGGGACAATCACTATCATCATTAGTTAACTCAATATGGGAAGTCTTGGGATTAGAGTTACCTGGTGGATCTTCACTTGATCTAGGACTCGGATCATACTATTGGAATAATCCTAGGATTCTTCCTCGCACTTCATCGAGATTTTTATTTAATCCAATCAGAAATTTGTATTTTTTTTCTTTTCAATAATTTGTTTATACTTGATTCCATCTTCGGGACAGCTCCAATTGTGCTTCTCGAATAAGTCCAATTGTAGCCAATAGCGGTTGAGTGTGTTGAAGTATTGGGTCACTGTCAAATCTCCTTGACGTAAATCATGTAAAACACTTTCCACCTCGAATAATTTAGATGTATTCTCATTTTTAGAATACATTTCCTTAGCAGCTTCCCAAATCTCCTTCGTTGTTCCATAGAGAAGAAAATTTTCTCCAATGTCATTTGTCATGGAATTAATGAGCCATGACATGACCATGTTATTTTCTGAATTCCACGTTTTGAACTTCACATCATCCTTGCTTGGCTGGGCTACAACTCTTGAGAGATAATCCTCCTTTCCCTTCCCGCATATAAACATCATCATGGAATGGCACCATTGGAGATAGTTATTCCCATTAAGTGTATGTCCTGTAATGGGCATGAGGTTGCTATCTGAACTGTTGTTGTTGCCTGAAACCATGGCTTCTTGACTGGTGGTGACTTCAGAGACTGAACAGGTGGAGTTGCGTCTCTTGGTGGCCATACCATATTTGGTCATTTGGGAGAATTAGAGTTCAGAGGATGCTCTGATACCATGTGGAGTTGTTGAAGAAAAAACTGAATATTCCATTTTCCTATGAAAAAGATTATATTCCCTTTAAATAGATGATAATTCTCATCTAATTACTCGAGATATTTACAACTTACTGAAAATAGAATCAATCCTATGTAAAACAGAAAACAGTAAAATACAAAAATAATATCTAAAGGCTCGGGTAACATGCTACCCGAATCCCCTAAAATCGTGGAACCAAAATGGCTAACTGATTTGTTAGCTGTAAATCTCCTAAAGATCAGCCCCTAATAAAGACTAACATATATCCAATAGTTCTACACTTTTAGTGGGAATTGTCATTGCCTTTCCCAATCATCAAATTTAGTGCCATGATCTGGGCCTGGTTGACCCAATCATGAGTGCTAGGTCATCCTGATGAGGAGTCAAGGAAGTGACTCTCATCAAAGCTGAGTAGTGTGAGTGAGGGGATGGATGAGAGTGCCTTTCTTGCTGGTTGGGGGCGAGAGGATTTTAGAAGATAAGTTGTGAGAGCGAGGGGGAACATTCAAAGCTCACCATCAGTTGTAGGATTTTTCTTGAATTCATGGTTTTTCTATTTTTTGGATGATCAAAAATCTAATTTGTAATTTTGCATCTAAAAAATATAAGAGTGGTTTTTTAATATGTTTAATTTTAAATTAGAAGGCCTCATTTGTGTTGCTTGCATTAGGCCCTAAACATGTTGAGCTTCCCCAACATGCCATGTAACTTGAAGACATTGAAATCATGCCACTTTTCATTGAATCGTAACATAATATGATTCCTTCATAGAAGTTTGATCTTTGAGTAAGGAAAACTCTTATTGAAGGCGACTTCGTGCACCGATGCACACTGAACGCTGACGTGGAGGGTAGGTTTAAAATAATGATGAAACGGTGCATGTTGATGGAAGGCGGGAGACGAGGCACTTCTCTGTAAAAATCTTCAATACTAGGCTTAGCTAACTTTTTTTTCTTTTCTCTACTATGACCTCCTGAAGTTGAGAACTTTTTTTTCTTTCCAGATTTTGACTATATTCTTAAATCCCCAAAAGAAAGACGATGATAAAGAGAGAAGATAAGAGGAGGCGAGAGAATGTGGCTATGAATTTCCCACTCTACAAAAAGAGCTAGTCCTCCTTCAAAGTCGCTTATATACTTTTTTGGATTTTTGAAACCTAGCTAATTTGGGTCTCTTTCCCACCCCACTGTGAAATTCAGAAAAATGAGTAGTTTGTGGACCAAGAGTAGGACCAGACAATAAAACACACCGTTGTCCTGTAGAACATGAGAGAAAGAGGGAGGAAACAGAGGACTAAGAGCTGTGTGTGGACTATAGAGTGAAGGAAGTAAGGGGGGTTAGTTCCGTATTTAACCACCGCAGACACTTCTACTTTTTTGCTGAATGCTGAAGGGGAGGAAGATCATAAATAGTGAAAATGGGCAGTGTAGGGGAGACGAAGAGGATACAGTCAACCTCTTCTTCTTTCATTTTCATCTTCTGCTTTTTCTCTCTCTTTTTTATTTTTTTAATAAAAAAATTAAATATTTCCACATCATTTTCGGTGCGCATTTGGTACACTAAACTGCTTTTATCTAGCAGAATCAAATAAATATAGTTGAGGTTGTTAGTTTTGTGTATTTTTCTTTAATAAGTAAGAAGTCTTCGTTATGTTTGTTTTTTTCTTTTTTATGATCTTACGTACGTAATTAATTCTTCATGGTCGGCTATTCTGTATTAGAAAATGAAGATCCTGTTACAGAAGCGTATGCTATATGCATTTTGAAACTATCTCGGCTGATGGTAAGTGACTTAATTGCTAATTCCGGTTCCTCAAAGAGTCTTGGTATAACTGTAGCCAAAGACTCGTCTATATATGTTTAATCGTTATCCCTTGACAAAAGATTAATGGTTTTCCATTTATTTCGGAATTCTTGCAACTTCAACATGGGACTTTCACGCTTTTCAAGTGACGGGGCCAATCACTTAATAAAAGTGCATGGTTGAATGTATTTCTTTCTTTTCCTTAGAAAAAAGGTGTATGGATGATTGTTGGAATGATGTGATATGTCTTGATTGGAATCTTTCCTGAATTAATTGATGGAGAATATCAGGATAGTTACTTGAATTCATGTATTTAAAAGTTCTGTTAATTACAAGTTGGCGTTGGTGTGTCAGTACGATACTTTTGTGAGATTCATTTCATATATATATAATTTTTTTTGTACCATTTGAGGTGGCGGGCTTTCACATTATAAGAGGTTAGCAGTGTGTTTTAAGAAATATTTTAATCATAAAAAAAATCATATAAAAATAAATTTATAAACTGACGTGATTTGATGTGATGCATTAAATTATAAAATTATTTTTATTTTAAAATAAATTTAATAGATATCATAAAATCATATCAGTTTATAAATTTATTTTTATATAATATATCTGTTTGTATATATAGTAGTTTTCTAAATAAATAATCTTATAAATATATAAATAATTCTCTAAATCCTAAATAACCTGATAGATGAGCGCGCATAAAAGGTTGCAGGTCAAAGAATAGCCTCGTTGTTAGAAAATAATCTATATCTTCGGAAAGAAAAAATCTAGAAAAAAGGAAAAAGCTTTATCTTTATACAATTGCTGACTTGAACTAAACATATTATTTATGGTTAGAGATGAAGGCTGATCTATTCGATCCCCCCGCCGCAGCCTCTCTCCATGGCATATATGCAAGCAAAGCAACAAGCCAGACTAGATTTAGTACTGAAGACAACTCCGGCAATTTTCCGACTTTGGTCACTCTCTTTCTTTTGTATTTGGAAGATTTTGCTATGTACATATTAATCCTCTAAAAATCAATCATGGGCTCTCCCATAGTTAGATTACGCTCCACTGTCCATGGAAGGTCAAAGAGCTTTGCAGTGATGAATTTGAAGACCTTATTGACATTGATGTTGTAGGTTGCACTTGAAAAGAAGAGGGTCGCATTAAGGGCCTTTGCTAATGCTCTTGCCTGTCACAAATCATCAACCAAGTTACAATTTTGAGATCATTATATATATATAGTAGGTTTTACCAATTGCCTGACCAAATTAGGTGGCTTTAGTGTATTTAATGATGTTAGTATAAGATTTTAGAATAATAAAATCTCGCATGTGTATTAAATGTCATACATATATATATATATAGTGAGTAATATTATATACAATCGTAGAGTGTGCAAGCGTCATGCAGTCGCTTTAAAAAAGAGTATGGTCCACTATTAAAAAATTAATTTTTTTCGTGTAGATCCCGTATTTATTTATTTTTTTTTAAATTGATTACGTGGCGCTTGCACACTTATGAATTGCACCTATCATTACTCATATATAGTAATGTTATACACTGTATTCGCATCTCACTTTCATCTCACAATTTAAAATATAACATATTTATTACTATTAGATGATAAAGAATAATTTAATAAAAGATTATTTAATAATGATAAATGTATCACATTAATTTATATAATAAGATAATAGTATGATGTATAAAATTATATATATATATATATGAAAATAAATAATTAAATCCAAACAAGCAATTAAAAAGAACTTCAATGAACTTTTAAATAAAATTGGGTAAGTTGGTTATTTTGTAAGTACCATGAATGATCCTTTAAAAGAGGTAGTTGGGGAAGCTATGCTATCACTGAAAATTAGGGAATGGTTGGGCTCTAAGTACTTCTTCAAATGGGTTATTAATTAAATGGTTAGATGGTAGAGGAGAGTCCTTGAAGTGAGTTGTTGGTTTGGTTGCTTAATACTTAAAACATGGACGGAGCCCAAAAGTTTTCCTTAAAAATGGATGGTTACTGTTTAATTATTGTCTCTTTTAAAAATAGGTTGTCAAGCAGAATGATGCAACATCATTCTTATCCCTTTCTTGACCCCTCAGAAATGCACAGTCTTCTCCATCCTTATCCATGTCTGACTGATCTGTCCTTTTCTCGCTCTTTATTTATCTTCACCTTCCATGTCCCCTCACAATCAAGACCATTCAAATCCCACAAAACTACTAGAGAACATTTTAGGTAAAACATACCGGTTTTGATTGTTTAAAATTATTAAGACGTTAACGATGGATGATGATTCACATATCATGAACTTTTAACACTTCGTTTAGATTTGAAAAATATTTTATTTTATTTTATTATTATAATTTTTTTAAATTTTTATATAAAATATAATAAACAATTCAATTTTTTTAACTTTTATCTTTTATCTAAAATCATTTTATTTCATTTCATCTTATTACAATTATTAGATAAGATAAGATGATTTTAGATAAATTAAATAAGATATTTTTAAAATATTATTTTTTAATATTATTATTATTTTAAAATTTTAAAATATTAAATTATTTATTATATTTTGTATAAAAATTTAAAAAAATTATAACTATTAGATAAAATAAATTAATAATATTTCTGTATTCAAACGTACGAGTCCTAATCTACTTGAAGATTGAAGTTATATTTACCTCACTTGAGATCGTCCATTGCAAATCTATGGGAAGCTGGATAAAGTCATCGAACTTTGTTCCAATCAAAACAGGAATTGCCGTCTGCAAAAGAATCAAACAAATTAAGAAGAAAAAACACGTTATCTGAGAACAAGCAAAACATGGATAGGTTTGTGTGTAACCCTATTTTGGATCCAAAATACTAATAAAGAAATTGTGATATTTTCTTTTTCTTTAAAAAAAATGAAAGGAGCTAGTCATACACATACTTGATTCCATTTTATTGCTTCTTGATGCCACCTTAGGACTCTGCAGTCACAGAAAACCCCCACGTTTCAGAAAGGATCATTAATTTTTTTTATTTTTCCCCATTTTTCAGTAAATTCAAAAGCTTAAAAAGCTGTACCCATCAACACAAATTTTCTTGTAATTACATGATTTCATAAATGCAAAAAGATTAAAAGCTCACCCATTTAGCGTACATCGACTTGTCAGATCAAACATGAACAAAATTGCAACAGAGTCCTTGCAAGCAGCAGGAATGTGATCCCAGGATTTGTTACCACCTGCGGCCAATTTAATGATTTTCCTTTTAAATAAACTAATTAATGGGTCCGAGTATCGTTTGTTTTTATAATCATTATCATCTTATCTCATCTAATTATTAAATATTTTTAATTTCAGTTTTGAGAGATTGAACATCATAGAAAAGTTGTAAATTCTTTATAATTTCCTAAAAAAATACAAAGAGCAGTTTGGATTCCATGTTCTCTGGGCAGCCAAATGCAGCCCAAGGAAACGAAACACATATAAGAACACAGGTCATATATATATATATATAAGAAAAAAGTAGCATACCTCCAACTTCCCAAATAGAATAGGAAATACGTGCACCTCCAACCAATAATGTTTTATACATCAAATTTAATTCTTTCTTCTGCAAAGCTTCCTGTTCTTTCTCATTCCCTACATACTTCACCTTCAAACCAAGAAAATCGAAAGAAACGAAATTTCAGATGTACAGAGAGATGAAGAATCAATGGATCAAAAAACAAAGATCAGAACCACATTATATATATATATATATATATATATATATATATAATGTAAATGTAATACATATACAGAAACCCAAAGGAATGCATACAGATATACATACGTCCGTACGTACGTGCATGTTGTAATTATGATGAAAAGGGTAGTATACAAACCAGAAAACTAGTCTTTCCAATTTGGCTATCACCCAAGAGACTGATCTTCAAGGTAACCAAATCCGAAGAACTTTCCACGTCGCGGTTATGGCACACCAGCGGCGCCGGCGTCACTTGCTGCTCCGGCGTAAAATTTCCCACCGGAGTGCCGCCCAGCGACGGAGACGTCATGGTGGCATGCGGTAACATGCGGTACCGGATTGGTTTCCCCAGGGAGCAGATGAGAAGACGGTCCAAAACTCGCTGGAACCATCGCCGGAGGATCAACATGCGACATTGAATTCTCTTCCTGAGGCTGAGCTTGACAACTTTAGAACAAGGCTGAGACATGTTTCAATTTATGCGGGGGGGTGGGTTGAGCCTCTCTTATTCCACTATTTTGACCATGAGAAACAGTTGAAACTAAAGCTAATTTAGCTTCTAAATGCCTCTTACGAGCGCACATACGAGAGAGATCAGATCTCGAAGCCTGCCGCTGCGGGTATTTTTAGTATTTGCTTTTATTGGTTTTTTTTTTTAATTTTAATAATAATATATATTTATATTTTATATTTATCATAAAACAATTCTTCCTAAATCTCACAAAAATAAACTTATAAATTGATATGATTTAATACAGTATGTCATATTGTAAAACAAAGTTTGATGTGCATGGTATATCTCAGATTGTAAACTTTGTTTTACTGTAAAATAGATCCGACACCATATCAAGTCATGTCAATTTATAAGTTTATTTTTATAAAATCATTTTATAGATCTAGCATTTCTCTTCATAATCTAGAAGAATCCAAATCACAAGCTTTTATTTCACAATACCGAGGTCTAATTAAGGGCTTGTTTGGATATTTGGAATATCTCACGAGTATATCTGTGAATAGTAATAAAATTGTTTAAGTTAAAATGTGTTATTGTGTTTTGAGAAAAGAGAGAAGAAGTTAAATAAAAATATTATAAAGTTAAAAAATTGCTTGAATATAATTTCTCAATATTATTTTTATTTTTAAATTTGAAAAAGTAGTATTATTTTTTATGTTTGGTTTGAGAGATTGAAAAAATTGTAATAATTAGATAAAAATGTTAAAGATTTAAAATTGAAAATATTTGGTATTTGAGTGATATTTAGAAAATAAATATATGACAATATTTAAAAATAGTTGTAAGTTGAGATGCTAATTAACGGATTCTCGGAGTTTCAAAATTTAAGTGGGTTGTATAGGATAAAAATAATAATAAGTGGATTAAATTGAAGTATAGTTATTCGAGATTATCCAATTAATAATAATACTTATTATTATTATTATATATATATATCTGAGTTTTTTTCTTTATCACTTCTTTCTTTTTCCAATTGAGAAAACATCTTGACATGATGACTGATAATCTTTTCATAAGAATTCTCTTAGCTCGATCTATTAAATTGTCATGTATAATATGATCAATATGTAAAAGTCACGTATTACGCATTTATCTTTTCTAGATCTACATATATATATATATATATATTTGGATATGGCATTTTATCTTTCACCTAGCTATTTTCTTTGCAAACATATTTAACAAACCTATCAACTTGCTATATGGTTGATGGTTGCACTCCAACAAAAGTTCTTTTATACATTAAAATTTTAAATATTATAAAGTTGATTTTTTTTTTTAATTTTATTGGGTTGATGTCTTATTATTCATTATTTTTTTAAAATATGGATGATAATATAGTTTTGATAAATTTGAGAGAATTGAAGTTAACATCAATCACATAGGTTGGTACTTGGTACCCGACCAAATTATAATAAAACAAAAAAAAAAAAAAAAAACAACGTGGACATATGGCCACTACTTGTATCAGAATAATCTTATTTTAGTAAAATAAAATAAAAAATGTATAGCAGCTTTTGACATCGTCATCATACCATGATTAATGCAACAAAATTTCAACATTCAAATCAGAGCTGAACGCGTGTCGTTGGGGATAAATATCAAACTCGATAATGGTTTACCAAAGGAAAGGGATGTGTCCTCATCACGACGAAGTTAAATAAGGTATAAAATAAGGAAAAACACTAGAGCCACAGAAGGATCTGCATAGAAATTTCACATGCTGACATGGCAAGTCAGTTTTTATATATTTTTTTTCTTTGATCCCTCTCTCTCTCTTCTCCCAACAATTTTAATTTTTTTTTTCTTCTTTCTCCCGTTGCTCTCCCTTCCCATCTCCCTCTTCCCTTTCTTTTCCAGCCATCGTCGCCGTTGCCGTCTCCCACAACCCGTGAGAATCACACCCCCCGCTGCTCTCCCTTCCCATCTCCCTCCTCCCTTCCTCTTCTAGTCCATAACCCGTTGTCATCACCGTCGCCATCGTGCCAACAATCCACCGCCCATCCCTCTGTCTCTCTCTCTCTCCTCCCAATAAAGCAAGAATACAGAGACAACCATCAACCAATAAAGCAAGAATATTGGGTTAAGTAAATAAACTAAATAAACTGAGTAAAAAAAACACATTTATCTTTGTCTAATTTTTTGAAGTTTCTCATCTTCATTGCCATTATTTCCCAACGTCAGGAATGTATCTTTCGGGGACAACGTTACGGACGACATCAGCGATCCCCACAAACAGGAAAAAAAAAAAAAAAAAAAGCATCAAGAAACGGCAAACTAGAGAATGGGTGGAAAAGTTGGAAAAAAAATGAGAGAGAGAGAGAGAGAAGAGAGAGAGAGAGAGAGAGAGAGAGAGAGGTACCTGAGGTTGGGTTGTTGAAGAAGTTTGCAGAGGTGTTGGATTGCTGAAGAAGTTTGCAAGGACCCTTTTTTTTTTTTTTTTTTTTTTTTTTTTTTTTTTTTTTTTAGAAACTGAGCAATCGACACTCCCCTGCCCAACGTCCCATTGAGTCCATCCCTTTGTAGGATCTCTATATATATGTAGCAGCTCCTCTGTATATCTGTAGCAGCTCCCATCAAATAAAGAGAAGTATCGTTGAATTGCGTGGCACTAAATTGTAGAAAGTGGATTAATTATATAGTTCTTTATATATGATAGAAATAAATCAATATGATAAGAAGGTATGCCCCCGCTCTAGTAGGCGGCCACCCGCCCTCCGGCCATTCTTGCATGGCTGGAGGGCGGCATATAGACTCTAGCAATCGACCCCGTCATGTATGGTTAGGTGGCCCCGCTCCCTGTTGCTAGGTGGACGAATGGCCTTGCAACCCATCCGAAATCTGCCAAACAATCCAAATCTACAAATTTGTTCACTAAATCCACAGTACCATCCACCAAATCCACAGATCAAATCTCACATACACAGATTCAACAAAAAAATAAAATCTAACAATAAATAAATAAATCATTGCAGTCTATGGCATGGTGATGAGTCTGAGCAAAAGACTACGACCATGACTAGTCTTGGATCTCTGCAGGCGAGTGGAGCCATCCACCCTCACCCCACACTCGCTTCTAAATTTCTAAGAAAATCACACCCGCCCGTCTGCTTGGGCTCGACGAATTGCCCCCTCGACTCATGCAGGGGCAGGTGGATGGGCCAGGCAGATCAAATGCGGGGGGCCCGCCCAGCAGGTCTAATTGAGTGCGACATTCACATTACTTTCTCACTATACAGAACTGAGATTTATAATAATTTCAACCAAATTTAATTATAAATCGAGTACTAATCCTTTTCAAATATTATAACTTAAGTCAACTTATTCTCAGCATAGTGATTTAACATACCATCAAAATAAAAATCATGAATTTTAATCCTAAGTCTACACTCAACCAAATTTAATTAATTAAATATTTTATGTATTTAGCCTACTTATTAAAGACAAGCCTGATCTACGCGTAAGGAAAGTCTAGAAACACAATCGATGCATGTGTTTCAAATAAAAAATAAAATAAAATAAAAATCGAGATTGTTTATCGTATTTACAAAGTCATCAACTTTAGTCAATGCTCGTGTACCAGCATTCGCACACACTAAGTTGGAATCAAAACTATTGTACACTTCATCATTTTTCTTATAGGTTAGGCCTCTTCGTGGACTTTGGAGCAAGGGTTTAAGGCTCTACTAGCATTAGCTTAGTCAAAATTTTAGTCCAATCATAATTAAAGAAGCCACTTTAACTATTTTGCCTAACCTATTTCAAATGCACCTCACATTGGATTAATTATAAATTTGACTAAACTATTAAAATAGATATTTTTTTTTTTTTTAAAAAAGTATACCTTAGTTCTCATTCATATCATTTACATAGTCATCCATTACTATTTCTCCTACTATAATGTATTAAAAAACTCTATAGGGTATTCTTCAATCCAAACCCTTTCTATTGGAAAATTGAAAGCTAATCTAGCAAACTTATGACCAATGTTATTGGTCTTCCTATATACAAACCTCACCTTTCAATCCACTCTGGTTTTTAGTAGACCTCTCACCTCATCCACCACATTCCCATAATCTGCAAAGAGAGATTCACTACTATTGGCAGCCTTGACTATAACTTGTGAGTCCCCTTCTAGTACAATCTTTAAGAAAACAAGCTCACCACAAAGCAAAATAGCCCTTCTCAATTCTGAAGCTTCCCCAATTGAAGGATTTTGCAAGTAGTCCACCACAAAACACAAGGAAGCCAAAACCTCCCCTTCATCATCCCTTAGAACCACCCCAATATCCACTTTCTTAAGAGAAGCATTCACAGATGCATCCCAATTAGCCTTAACCCAAAAGATATCAAGCATTTCCCATTTATCTTCCCTACTACAACTGATCCAGACCCCTGCAAACATTATCTTTGCTCTTATACAGCAGCATATTCTATGTAGCACTCCACATCAAACCTCATCACCCCTTTAGGATCAAGGAACTTTCTATCAAAGATCCAGCAGTTCCTCCTTAGCCATAGTTTCCTCATAATACATGCTACGAGTTCCGCTTCTTCTATTTCCAACTTCAGACTAATTTTCCTCCACAACTCCATGAAACAGGTTTCACTGCTACTCCACTTTTGCACTAGACTCTTACCTTAATACCAAGCATCAGAGGCATCTGGACATACCCGTAGAACATGCACAATAGACTCTAGTTCCACCACCTATTTCTTCCGTAGATTCTCTCTAGTGGGCAGCACATCTAGGCAAGCTTTCCATACAAAATGCTCGACACATGGCTGCACTTTAAGGCTCCATATACTCTTCCAAATATCCTCATCACCCTCCCTCCTTGAAGACTCCCCCCCCCCCCCCCCCCCCCCCCCCCCCCCCCCCCCTCTTCCTTTTAATGCTCAAGTACTCCAAGTGATAAGCATTCTTGAGAGAAAACCTACCATCAAATGAGAATCCCTATACCCTTTTATCCACTGTCACACTACTGCACAACTGAATGCTTCTAATAAGCTCCACCTCCTCCACTGAGAATCATTAAGTAGTTCCAAATTCCAAGACCTCTCCTCCTCTTTGATCAGCTTGCAAACTTTTGAGTCACTATCCAATCTATTAACAGGAGACAAAATCATAGGGGATGTCACACTTGGCAATCACCCGTCCCCCCAAATGTGCACCCTGCTACCATTCCTCACCCTCCAAGCACCCCATTCTCTAACTAGGTCCAAAGCATACTGCAGACTTCTCCACACATAAGATGGTCCTTTTCCTAATCTTGCATTTAACAACTCACCATCCTTAAAAAAATACTTCTGCCTCATTACAATTGCAATCAAGGATGAAGGATGGAGCAGGAATCCCCAACACTACTTAGCAAGCATAGTAGTGTTGAAGCATTCTAAGTCTCGAAAGCCTAGCCCACCATTTCTCTTACTCTTATTGATTTTTAGGCAGCTCCTCCAGTGGATCTTCTTGTCATTCTATTTATGGCCCCACCAGAACTTAGCCATAAGGGAGTTAATATCATGACAAAGTCTTTTAGGGAGTCTAAATACACTCATAGCAAAGGTAGGGATTTCTTGGGCCATAGCCTCGAGGAGAACCTTCTTACCAGCTTGAGACAAAAAAGAATTATTCCAGTTACTTATCTTAGCCCACACCCTTTCCTTTAGAGATATAAATATGTTAAACTTGGATCTCCTAACCATTGCAGGTAGTCCAAGATATCTCTCATAATTGCCACAGATAGACACCCCAACCACATTCTTTATGCTCAGTCTGGTGGACAGTTTAGTATTAAAGCTGAAGAACATTGTTGCTTTCTTGAGGTTCAAGCTTTGATCTAATGCCTCTTCATTATCTTCAACAACCCTTAGATGCATTGCCACTTGGATAACTTGGCTCTACCAAATATCAAACAATCATCTGCAACGAGAAAATTATTAACCCTCACACCTCCCCTTGCCACAGCAACACCTTTTAATGAGCCACTTGCCTCAGCACCATTAATTAAGGATGAAAGACCCTCAACATGAACGATAAAGAGGTAAGGGGAGATACGATCCCCTTGCCTCAAGCCCTACCAAGTTTGAACCACTTCCCAACTTCCCCATTAACAAGCACAAAATAAGAGACAGAGGACACACATTTCATGATCCAGCTAATCCACCTCTATCCAAACCCCATTCTCATCATCACCTCCTCTAAATAACCTCATTCAATCTTGTCATAGGCTTTGGACATGTCCAGCTTAAGGGCCATACTTCTCACCCTTCCTTTCAACCTTGTTTTCATGGTGTGGAGAGCCTCATAGGCAACCATCACATTGCTAGTGATTAATCTCCCAAAGATAAAAGCACCCTGGTTGTAAGAAACAATATGGGGCAGCAACTTCTTAAGCCTATTTGCTAGGACTTTCGAAATTAACTTGTAGAGGAGATTGCACAAGCTAATGGGCCTGAACTCATTAGCCACAATTGGGTTAGACACCTTAGGAATAAGAGCTACAAAAGTTCTATTAACACAACTGTCCAACTCTATCTCACTATTAAGAAACTATAGAATAGCTTCAATGACCTCCTGCCCTACAATACCCCAATATGCCTTATAGAAGCAACTCCATACCCATCACAGCCAGGAGACTTTAGAGGAGCCATCTGACTCAAAGCAAGGTCCACCTCCTCCCTTGTAAACACCATCTCTAAATCTTCATTCATTTCAGAACTAACACAAGGGTTAAGGTCTTTTAAGCATACCTCAATGGCCTCTCTCTCGGGGTTGGAAGAACTGAACAAATTGTTGAAGTACTCGTGAAATACATCTTCAATAACTTCTTGATCCTTCACTTTGCTGCCCCTAGAATCAAATAATTCATTGATCTGGTTTTTCTTTCTTCTTTGGTTGGCACAAGAGTAGAAAAATTTGGTATTTTTGTCTCTCAAGTTGTACCAATTCTTTTTAGACCTTTGTCTCTATTTCATGTCCTCTTGTTCAAGAATTAGCCCTACTTTGCACTGCAACTAATCAATCAAACCCGCATTTTGATTGCCTTCCTCCTCCTACTCATTGTGGAGCAATATGAGATTTTGCCTCAAGACAAACTTAGATTCCAGCCTTTTCCTTTTACTCCAGTTCACTAAACATTTCTCACACACCATCAACTTCTCTTGGATGCCCTTTAAGTTCCCCTCATCTCCAACCCTACTTGCCCAAGCCTCCTCAATCACAGGTTTACCCTCCTCATCCAAGGCCCAACTTGCCTCAAATCTAAACAATCTCTTCCTTACTCTTCTCCCTAAGGACCCAGCTGCCAAATTCATGAAGAGAGCCTTATGGTCAGATTGAGTAGCATGCACTACCTCGATAGTTCTCTCTCTGAATATGTATGTCCATCTCTCATTAGCCACCACCCTATCCAACCTCTCATTTGTAAAGGTACTATTCGAGTGCTTGTTACTCTATGAAAACCTACAGCCAATCCATCCCCCTTGGTTTACCCCCCATTTTTTCTCCTTGAATAGCCACTTCATTGAAATCCCTCATAACACACCAAGGCTTATTGACAGAGAGGTTTAGCATTGACAATAATCTCCATGATTCACTTCTCTTACTCACCTCAGGATGGCCATAAAAGCCAGTAAATAGCCATGGGTCCTCATTTCCTCACAACTTATGTAGGCACTAACACGGTAAAAAGAAAAGTTTACAATCTCAAGGTCCACCTCCCTACTCCATAAAAGAGCCAATCCCACACTCCTTCCTCTAGAATTAACTGCAAAGCTGTTATCCAACTCCAGCCTTCTTTTTATTCTATCAAACTTTATAAACATAAGCTTCATCTCCATAAGAAAAATCACCATGGACTTCTTTTCCTTCACCAAGAAATGAAGGCTTTGATTGTAAAACCAAACAGATCAACGCAAAGGCGTCAACACCTACCTTAAAAAAATGCTCCCTATAATGACCATCTAATGAATGCTATAATCCTGGTTTCAAGAATGTAATTCTAGCCTAATTTGCAAATATTCCTTCTAGAATCTAGCTATTGATAAAACAAGGAGAATATATGGGTTCAACATATACTAAAATACTTTTTCAATATGTTAGGTAGGATCTAGCTATACTACGACTTGTGTAAATAAGTACTGAACAAATGCTATTAGAGAATAGTACTTGAATAATTTACATTACCAACCAGGTCTCATCATACTTGTCGTGGAGTTATGTCTAACCTAATATGTAATGCCTCTAATAATATAAGTAGGGTAATGCCTTAGAATATAACATTATATCCCTGTTTGGGTTACGAAAGACATAGCATAATTAATTTTTTTCTATTTATCATCATCAATGTCTAAGTAATTGTCACTATGTACCACCTATTCTTCATCCGCCACTCTTTATTGCTAGTATCATTCTCTAGAAAATCTAAAGTAGCATCATCATGTAGTGGTGATAGAAAAGCATATGCATTTATGGGTGGCATGTCTTCTCTACAAAGTGTAATGTAGTCCATGCTAAGGGGTTACACTTGTACATAACTTTTTGTCAAACTCATTCTGTTGATATGCATTGTTCAATTTTTCCTCATCAATTTTTTGAGGTTGCATGGCTGGGACATCATAAATGTTCTTGTCGACAATTTTTTGCACAACTTTGCAGGGGTCTCCCCATTTGGAATCATGAAGATAAAACACATGTTAGGCTTGGCATGCTAGCACAAAGGGATCATTCATGTACCATGTACAAGGTGTATTGACACTAGTAAGATGTGGGTGGGTTTATGCATATTTCTCGCTGGTCACTAATATCCCACCAATTACATTTAAAGATGTATACATGATGTCAACTCAGGTACCACAAATGTAGGATGTCAATCAGAACTCCATAGTGGTCCTTCACATTACAATCATGGCCCCCTACCAATAACCAGGCCAATACATTGTGTGTGACAGTTTGCTTCAAAATGATTTTTATGTAACCTCATACCACTATTTATACAACCAAAATACAATGCAAACTAAGGGTCAGAACCACAGACCAATGCATATAATTCATTGAAGACATCACTGGGACTGGGATGGTGTAAGTTTTTAATCTGTTGTAAGTTAGTGGTATGGTCAAATTTAGTATTTATAAGTAAAGAAGAAAAATATGTAATGATAGGCAAAGATCATAATTTAAACAAACACTCATAAACAAGCTGGAATTGAGGTAATTTAAAGGGGCATACACATTCTTTGAACAAGCTCGGGCATTCGGTCTCATGTCTCTTTTCAAAATTATGTGCGGTGCCATCCTTGATTTTATCATAATACTCCATACCATATGGATATACGTGTCCATGTGTAAAATATAGAAATATGAACGTAAAAGTTAGGCATAAAAGTTGTCTTCCAATAAGAATGCGTACTTTAGGTAGTCCTAGATATCAGGGCAATTATTAAGTACATACCATTAAGTCTTCGCAAAAACTTTATGATGACAACAATTGGGCATAGTCAAGCACAATGTACAAACACTTTGGGAAAAGAATTTTAGTGCCTCCTCACCTTGTTGCACCTACACATCGTTGTTCCTTTCTTGTCTCGTGTGTCTAGTCCCTAAATCGTTTTGGTCAAGGGTGCAAAATGTCAAGTACTCAACGTGAATGTAAGCTTGGTTGTGGAGCCCTTAGGATGAGCTAAATTTCACACATAACATTTAAAACGACAAAAAAATATCTCGAAATGGTACATCCACCAATATTAAACTGGATCTGAAAGCAAGACCTTGTGCGGTAGATGAATTGTTAAGTGGACCATTATATAAAACATGCGGAGGGGGAGAATATTGTTTTGAGCTTACATGGAATGACAACAATATGTGACTGAATCTAGGTCAAGACACCCACATTCAAAGTGCAAGCACAAAGTTCTTCCAAAAAAGTACTGAATTCTATCAAGGCCAATCATACATCTTCCCTTAAATACTTACCAATTGTGAGCAGAGATAGTTTTTTTAAAAATATATGTGAATCGTGGCTCTTTAGTCCTACTACCTTACAATCGGTCTCATTCACACACTGGAAAATATTAGAGGCATACTCATCAGGAAACTTGATAGATTCCAATCATTCATAGAAACTCTTCCTAGCATCCTTGACCAATGTGTAATAGGCAGGAAACATCACACTCCAATAACTATAGATCCCTTTTCTGCCAAGTCTCATCAAATCCTTACATGCCTTGAGGTTGTCTTTGGTTTTTCCTTCAATATTCATAATTGTCCCAAGGATGGGGTTGCGTATGTTTTTCTCGATGTGCATTACACCCAAGATGTATCTCAACATCAATGTTTTCCAATATGATAACTCAATAAATACACTCTTCTTAGTCCAATTTAACTCTCACATGTGAGCTTCAATTTTTCTAGCTCTTTCCAAAATGCATTAGTCGTAGGTACAAAACTTGCTCCAACACATCAAGTCCGATCAATTCGTTCGGTGTAGCACCATGTTCTTCTTCATCATTAAACATGTCAGTATTTTATTTGCAACTATGGCTGGTTGTTAAGAATCAATGATGCTATATGTAGCAAGGATTTCCTCCGATGCCAACTATGAGAATCGACGATGCTAATTTTCCTTTGTGCTCCAAGGGGAAATACGAACTAAAAGTCTTCATATATATTGAGTTCAAACCATCAAACCAACTCAAATCATTCTTTCATAAAATCTCAAATAAAATTCTCAAATAAAACTTTAACTAATCTATAGACGATACATTAAGTAATCTGTAGACGATACTTCTTTCATATCTCTTTTTATAACTCTCACATGTGTCCTCTAAGCCTCCTTATTGGCATGCTCATCTTTAATATCTATAAAATAAAACTTTTACAAGTGGAAGGTAAGTCCACGGCTCGACAAGTTGGATTGATTAAACAAAAATTCTATGTGTAGTCACTTTTGTGTACTTATTTGTACACTCCACTAATATGATTAGTTGCGTCACTTTTTTTAATATAAAATAACCGTTTTGACCAATCACATATGTAGAGTATGCAAAAGTGACTGTACGTAGCAGAACTTTTGATTAAATTGAGAGTAACATATGAGCCTCATTTATAAATAAATAATAAACTAAAAATTAAAAACGATAACTAAAATTATGGTATTGATGTAAATTAAAAATCTAGTACCATGTAAAAAATATATCATAAAACACAAAATATATCACAGTGAAACCATACTTAATTAGCATTTCAAATATAGTATTTCTAAGTCTAGTAATTATTCAAGAAAAATCTCTCTTTGATTATTGCCACATGTACAGAAGCCAAAATATATGTATCATGCATATGTACGTAGGAGCATATAATATTGACTTTGTTTGCATGGCTAGCTAGTAGATAAGAAGTTAAATCACTGAATTTGTTTAGAACAGCCAAGGGGAGTCAAACCATTTTTGCAATGAAATACTACGTACGAATTTAAACCCGTAGCCCACATACATATTATCTATTCCAAAATTTTCATCAAGGCTAATTTCTTTAAGGAAAAAAAAAAAAAAAAAAAAAAAAAAAAAAAACCCCTCAATGATCAATAAACAGAGAAAACTATGAAAAGAAAGATACAAAAAGATAGTAAAAAAGAAAAATAAATTTGGGTGGCGAAAACCGGCAGCCAGAATTTATTATTGGGACGGACCCATTATGAACGGCAGCAACATACACCATCCGAACGCTCAAATATTCTAGAGCCGTTCGGTATCGTGTGGTGTATCAGCTTAATGGAGAGAGAGAGAGAGAGAGAGAGCATGTCAACATGATATAAGATTCTTTCCTACACAACCAAGGGGGTTAAATTGTAGGGAACAAGTACCATTGGTAAAATGCTATAAGGTTTACTCGCATTAGTGAATGGGTTGAAACCATCACTTGCTAAGCCTAAACGAATGTTGCAATGCCTATGAGAAAACTAACTATGCCTATTATCAAACTCTTTCCAATTAAGCCATTGAGTCACTATAGTGCCTAAGCCTGCTGCTATTGTCGACCCAAAGATTCTTATGCCACCTCATGTCGAATGAGTTACCACTCCGACTCCCAAGACTTTTTAGATGAAGCATTCACTGAAGGACAATTTGGAGAATTTCACACAGGGGGTTTCAACCCACCATGTTTAGGCCCTTTTTCATTCTGTAGAGATTATGCAGGAGCAGTACCCATAAATCTTCTACAATAGACCTCCTCTAACATGACATCATTCTTCAGTGTCCATGCTATGAAGGTTGCAGCTGTTGGTATTATCCATGAGAAAATCATCATTCTCCCCATGGAATATCCAGTGGGTATGGTTTTGATTAATCCCTCTTTCGAAAAGATGCTCTTCCACCATGGCGATGAGATAGTAATAGTTATTAAGACATCTCCGGCGGGGACACCTAATAAGATTAATGCTTCCAGATGCCTGACCTTGAGCTAGGGCCAAGAAATTCTGAACACCTACAGAATACGCTTTGTCCCCAAATCAATTGCTAATATGCATCCAAAGTCTTATCTATTATTAATGTACCTATTTTGAGGAACAAGCAGAATCAAAATGATGGTGTAACATAACCCACAAATTAAGCACATGTCAATTTCAATCACAAAACAAAAATAGAGTATGCAGCATTTTGTGCCCTGTCCGTCATATATATATGTGCTAGTTTCTAAATATGAGCCAAGCAGGAACGGTATAAAACAGTGGCCAAAAAATTAGTAAAATCAAACTAATCATTTACCTGTTTAAATACCATGGAGTACTCCACAACATGGCATAAACTGCTCAAAGCCATCTTTGAGCATTGAGAGAAAATGGTATCCATTTGTATAGCATCAAGAAAAACACTCTAAAACATGCTCAAATTCTCTCTCTCAAAGCTTTTACATAAGGGAAAGAAGTAAATATGTTGTATAGATGAAAATCATGTATTGCCAAAGGGAAGCATTAGCTAGAGTATTCAGCAGCCAAAAGGAAAACTTGTCCTTATTCCTTATTCCTCATCTGAGCTATGGTTAGCTGGTCGTTTTCTGTCACTACGCTTCTGCCTAAGAATCTCCTTGATCTCATCTTCTTTCCTATCTACAAAATCAATCAAGTCTTTGAAGCTAGGAGTTTGGATTGTGCGTCTAGGCCTTGCAGTTGCAGGTTCAATGTCCTCAATATCGCCTTCCTCAGCCTTTGGGCTAAACTTGCGGTATTGGCATAAGATCCTACAGAAGAACAGAATAAGAGCAACAAAGCACGCAATTCCACAGATAAGGAACAGGCCCCAGAAGCTACTCAAAGATAGTTGGGTTGAATCAACTTGATTAATTTGCATGGTGCACTCGTTCCGTGTCAGCCATTTGTTATGAATTTTTTGGAGATCACCACTCTCTGAGAGCCGAAGAATGGCTGTCGACAAGTCGACTGCAAGAGGAGAGTCCCTTTGGAAAGCCTGAGACATGGACATTGAACATTGGAATGAGATTTGACTTTTGAACCTGTTTCATGAATTTTTGTATGAAACAAAAGATACTGAAATCTTTTGGGTACACTAGAGTTTTCATAAGTAAAAGATTAGAACTGGAAATCAAGACAGAGCTAGGCTGTCGTTCATAGAAATGCCTTGATGTGTCTAAAACAGAACAAAACATAATCAAGTATTGAACCTTGGAACAAAAAGAAAAAATAAAACAGCATCAACAAATATATTAAAAAGCAATTAATAATTGTATGAAAAATCAGAAAGTCAATTGTCCAGAGCATATTGATTTTACATAATACATGTCGATCATTACTACTGAAGATGGAATATAAGGGTATAACAGGAGACTAGCATTTATAAAGAAAACTATCACATCCAGGTCAATAGCTTAATTCAATCTGTTGTACTATTATCCATAAGGAGTTGGAAACTTAATGTGATTACTTATAACTCTGGAGCAGGAAATTTCAATTTCCAACTTCCAAAGTCTTGATATAAGAGAATTAAACTTGCATCATTCTAGAGATGCTTCGTTTCATATCTGTAATCTAGCTAAAAAGTCAGATGGTGGCTTTGACCAACCAAAGTCTTTACTTACAAATCCCCATCCGCTTTTTGTAAACTCTGTCCCCACAGTCCTGAATTCGCAATTGGTACTGGACAAGAAGAGTTCAATGTAAGGAAGTTCATCAACAATGGCAGCTACTCCACCACCTCTTGGCCCCTTCTTAAGGGCACTGTAATAGTCATCCAGGTTTTTCAACTTCACGAGCCTAGATTCTGCAATGTTGAGCTCCTCAATCAAATAATTCCATGAAAATGACCCATCTTGAACTCCGATTGGTTCGCTACTTGATATCAAAGTGTCAATTCCTCCTATCCGTGATGTCAGCTGCTGCACTGTGAGGATCGACGTCAAACTAGCCGTGTAGCTTGAATTTATAATTAACACTACGAAGAGCCATATAATAAGAACCATTCGACCAAGTGTGCCCACAGTGTTCTCTCCTGTGCCAGATCCAAACAGCAAAGGATGTTAGAAGATTGGAATATGAGCTCCCAATCAACACTAGAAGGCTTATGTCATGAAGCAAATGTCAAAAGCACAAGAAATTAGGCAGGAAATACGTACGGTGTGAGAAAAACATTGTGGAAAAACTGAACCTGCCAGGCAAGAAGTGATTTCAATATCATACTCTGATATAAAATGAAGCAAAGCACGCGTAGTAAGCAGAGCTAAAAGCATGTACATCTAATTGAAATATTTCCATAGAAAAATGGTAGAGTTGATATGTCTATTTCATCACGGTCCATCAGCATACTTGAAAGTGGTAAACCAACAAATACCCTAACAATGATTTCTGCTCTACTATACAACAGCAGGCCTATGTTACAGGCTTCAAGCCAAGATCTTCAGCCAGTGTGCAATACTTTGTATGTTAGGTCTCGTGTGTAACCATGTAATTTCATTGAAACCAGGAAACAATCAGGTCCATTGCCAAGGGTTTGACACCATTTTCTAGAGAGAGACGCTATAGCTTTATACCAGTTAGAGGGTTTCAATTCTGGTAACAAATTACATGGCATTCAGTGAGTCAGTTAGTTGAAACATACTAACCAAAAAATTGTCATTAGTTGTTGGCTTGGTGGACCACGGAACTCGTGATTAATCCGGTGCTCAAGAATCCAAACAACAGCTCCAACAAAAAGAAAGAATATGCCAGTGACACACCACATTTTAGCTGTGAATGGCTTGAGGAAAGACCAAGGACTTGACTTTAACTCTTTGACAGGGGCAACAACAACAAGTCCTGATTCCATGTAAGGCTGTGTGAAATCCACAATCTTCGTCCTATTTGTTACAATTGTAATGTCCCCAACAGCAGCATCAAACTTCTGAAGAAGATAGTAAGCACATTGAAATAATTATAATGATTAACACCGAGTCTCACCAATATATCAGAGAATGCAAGTTAAAACGAATACATGTAAACAAGTTGAAAGCCATGGTATAGCTAGTTATATTCCACTAAACCAAACATTACATTTCAAGAAAGTAGATTAAAGTTACAAATAAAAGCCAAATACTCACATCTACTGAAACTGCGTCCACAAGATTGTTGTAAACAGGATTTCTCTTGCCATCTCCATATAACATATATGTGTGCGGAACAGGATACGGCAACAAATTTAGGGCAGCTTCAAAGACATCAATACAGTAACCTCTAGCCCCAGGAGGGCCATTGTCTTTGGCCACGAATTCTTTGTAAATTACTCGGTTTGGCACTGCTATTCGCAGTGGCCTACCATTGTTTGGGAATACCCATCCCCGGGGAATTGCTGTAGTTTCACCAGGCCATATTACACTGTACAGTTTTTGATTAATGGTTGAAGTATTGGGAGGCCTAGTATATAAGATTTCAGGAGAATCAATTGAGAGATGAGAATGATTTGACCAATAGCCAATCCTACGAGACCCAGACCCACCAATGTTTAGAACATCATATGCTGGATGAACTAGATTTTTGTCTGGATCAAACTGAATCTGACCGCTTACACCTGTAAAGTTCATCCTTAAAATTGTCTGGAGAAGTTGTTGGCCTCCATCAAAAATACGGAGGGATGAGAAGTGAAGCGTGCTTCCACTTGAGTCATGCAATCTTGGATCATTAGAGAAAGATATGTTTCCACCTTCTTTCAAATAAACATCAAGAGCACGAGCTGCTAACCAAACAGAATCATATGCATAGAGCGCATAAGAATTGAATCTTGCACTGTCTTTATCTTTTAGGCTGTTCAACCTAGACATAAAACTCTTTTGGAGATCATTATCTGGGGTGTGATGACGAAGAGCAATGACCCCTTGTAAGAGATTCATTGTGTTAGGGTCAGCTGCTGCTGATGAATCTAGGAGGGAAGGAAGCCAATCAGTTGCAATCCAAACATAGCCACCGCTCATCATCCCAAGAGATTTAGCAACAGAGAACATTTTCAAGCCAGAGTCAGGATTTACATGCACAACATACACCCGAGATTCCATGAGGTTTACTCTGACCAGTAGGTCATTAATTGCACTTTTGGAGGCGTCAGGAGTGAAGGGAGCTTTGTAAGAGATCTTGGCACGTTTCCTTGCCAGGGCATCACCCAATACAGAAATCCCACCTCTTCCATAATTATCATCTACATAGATGGCAATTACCTCCCGCCATCCATAGTATTCAACCAAATCAGCAATTGCATTCATTTGAAAATAATCACTCTGCGTAGTACGGACAAAATATGGGTACTGCATTGCAGTCAGAGTGGGATCTGTTGCTGCAAATGACAGAAGTGGCACATGGAGTTCATTAGCAACATGGGAGATGACATGAGCTATACCAGAGGATTGTGGCCCGATTGCAGCAAAAACATCTTCTTCCATGAGTTGCAAAGCTACATTGTTAATGACACCCATGTCAAACGTTTTTTTACCATCCCCATCTCCAAGAGAGTGCACATAAAAAGATCCATCAAACATATGATCGTAGTACTTCTCAGCTTATTAATACTCCATTTTTTCACAAAGTTGCTGAGAACTACAAATGGTTGTGAACTTGTGAGTGCCAAATAGGTTGGCTTCAAATAATTGTCTCACCTGTTAGATGGATTTACTCTAAAATGATCAACTCCAAATCTGCTCCAGCTCAGTTTAAGACAAAATAATAATTTCCTTCTCTCTCGGTAGGTTATACACAAACCCAATGGATCTTGAATGCACAAACTTACCATCCAGCCCTTTCTTAAGGGGTGAAATGCAGTAAATTTGATGGCCATAAAATGAGAAAACAGCCATAGTAGATATTTAATACTGGAGATATGCAGCACATCAAGTAGCAATAGCATGTGTAACCATATACATACATACGTACATACATACATACATACATACATATATAAGCACTCAATGCAGGAAGATATGTACGACCGTAACTTACTTAAAAAATACACCACCAGCAGCAGCAGCAGCAAGAGTACTCTTACCCCAGAAGTATGAATTAACAGGTTATTGGAGGAGGGGAGGGGTAAAAGTTAGATGTTATGTTACTATTCCTTGACCAAGGTCTGATTTGGTATGATTAGGACTTATAATGATTGTTATGGAGTGCAGCATTGTGAGTAGTAGAGGAGTCAGCCCAAGAAAAGAACAGAACTATACAAGTACTGAGCTTCAGGAAATACCTTCTATTGTTCCAACAAATCCACTGCAATTTGTATCCCGCAGTATTAGGTTCACTTTTGTTTCAGGAAGAACAGTCGAATCAGAATTAACATCATTGATGGCAGCCATTATTGCTGGTCTTGCCGACCTTCCAATTACTGAATCTAGAGTAAACAGAGCTCCAAGATTCACAACATGCGGTCTGGAAGAAGAAACACTGGCATTCCCAGTTCTTCCCATGACACTTATTGGCATCCGCATTAAAAAAATCAATAAAAGCAGTGTTCTTTTCATGACCATATGTCCAGGCCTAGAAATTAAGAGGTCCTCCATAAATCTAATAAAGCCTGTAACTAAAATATTGGTTTTTTTCTTCAGCACAGGCCAGCGCTAGCTCAAGATGACAGCACCTGTGAAAATTATCAGCATGAATAAGAACCCCGCAGAAAGCCAGTGATATTGAGCTTTGAAGAATCAAAATCAACAACTCGAGTTAAGTTTTCCATTCCCACCAAAAAAGTTGACCAAAATGTCTCAGACTCTAGCCAAACTACATGATCGAGTCTACAACAGTAAGACTCAGCACCAGACAGCAAGATAAAAAATAATTAGTATGGAACAAAATCCACGCTAGACCAACCCGGATAATAAAAATTAATAACCACATGGGAAACAAGCACTATTGTACCACAAGAACAAAACTTGATAAGATATGTTCAGACCTATCTATATATTATTTGACCCATTTGCGTAATATCATTCCCCAACCAAATATGAAAGTAGAAAACTCGAAATATTAGAAATTATATAAACAAGTTGGTGTGCATATAAGACAATGAAGAGAAGTTTTGGGTTAAGATAACAGTTCCGGCTCACCTGCACTCGGAATTGGGACAAAGCTTTGAAGATTTGGAGTTCATGTATTTGTGTGTGTTTGTGCGTATAGTTAAGGGTGGAAAACAGATTCACTTACCAAAGAAGAAAAGAGAGACTCACAGCTCGTAACAGTACCGCAAGCACAAGTAAAGAATCATTCTCTCTTTTTATTTCCACCACAAATGTATATATTCCTCGCTTTCAAGAATAAAAGGTGTCAGATCCGCCCCAGCGAACCGATGGAGTCCTTCCAGCTTGAACATGAGAGTCAAGAACACTACACCTTCTGTATTGGGATCATTTGCAAACACGTTTTGCGTGTGACCATTTATATCGGTGACGGGAAGATATGTAGACTGTAGATGTAATGCCCCCAAAAACTGTTGCAAATAAAGAATGGTGGGAAGAAAGTGACAAGAAATTCCAGGCATGGCCTCGAACTGCTGGTCCACCCTTGGTCATGAATTCCAGCAGTCGCCAGATCTCATTGTCAAGTCTTCCACTGAATCTTGAAGGCCTCATCTTTTCACTGTATTTGGTTCCCCTTCTCGTATAGAACCAACCTCCTACTCCTACACAGTGTCAATGTCAATGTCTTTTTCACTTTGATACTTGAGTGAGAAGGACGCTTGACTTCAGATTCTCGATTAGTCGGGAATGGAGCTGTGTTACTTGGTTACTGTAAATTCTGTCATAGATACAGTTATATTATCTCTTAGATTTCAGTTTTTAGAGATTTGTCTAGATGATATCAGTCACAAAAATATATTAGAAAATTACTAATATTTATAATTAGCTTGTTATTTAAGTAAATTTTATATATCTTCCTTTAATGAATGAAACGAGATCAGTTGTTAAAAAAAAAAAAAAAAATTGTCGCCAAAGACGTACTAAATTCAAACCCTGGCATCCAGACACGTGAAAGAGTAATTACAACCATCGAAAATTTGTCTTGAATTATGTTTCGAAAGTACATTTTATTTTTTATTTTTATGTACTTTTTTAATAATTATAAATATTTTTTTAAAAAATAAGAAATTCATAATATTATTAAAAAATATTTCTTTAATTATTAAGTAAAAAAAAAAAAAAAGGCTTCGAACAAATTTTCAAGACACTTTTTCGTAAGTTTAGCATTTCTAGACGTGAAATTGAATAATATAATATATATAAATTAAACACGTGAAATGAAATAAAATAATATATAAACATTATTTAATATTATTTAATATTATCTAAAAATTTATATGGATAATATAAATATAATAAAATCCATTATATATATATATATAATCGAAACTTGAGCAATTCATTTTTTGTAAATTAATCTCTGGTTTGGATAGTCGTCCTAAGTCATCTCATTTTATCATATGATCTCATCCTATCTCATTTCAATATCTAAACATTATAAATATAAATATTTTTCAATTTTAAATATTCAATTTTTTTATTTAATTATTATAATTTTTTCAAATTTTCAAATAAAATATAAAAAATAATTCAACTTTTCAAATTTTAAAACAAAAGTTATATTAAAAAATTATATTCTAATAATATTTTAATTTTATAATATTTTTATTCAGTTTTTTCTCTTTTATTTCTCAAAATCTCATAAAACATATTAATTTAAACATTTCACTACTATTCATAAACTATTTCACAATTATTCACAGATCATCTCATCTCACTATCCAAATAAGACTTAAATCTTAAAATATTTAATAAATAATATTATAATAATGTAGTTTAGAAAATTCACATGAGAAGTCAAGAATATTATAATTAGCACTTCTTATATTTATTTTTTTGCCTTCAAATTTCAACAAAACATTAAGAAGAAAAATATTAAGCCTCATTTATATACATTTTTCAATAAGTATTAACTAGTAAGTTTAAAAGAATTGTGAGCCTTACCATCTATAATGTGGGGAAAATTTTATATAGCATGCATGTGTGTTTTTGTTTTAAGAATAATACTAGCTAGGAACAAGTTTCAATTATACAAATTTTGTCCAAACCCTTTATAAAAAAAAATGAGTTTTACTAATAAAGAATAGGGTTTTTTTTTTTTTTATCATTTTTTAAGGTAATGTCTACTTTTTTTTAAAAACTTACCCGAGACTTCTATTTGAGACTTGAACAAATCATTTTTCTTTTTTTTTTTAAATAATTGTTATGCTTCAAAAACAAATAAAGAGGGGAGACCAAATATTGCAAGTTTTGTACTTTTTATTATCTATTAAATCCATATCATCTCATTTCATCTAATCATTACAATTTTCACAAATTCTCACATAAAATACAATAAACAATTCAACTTTTTCAAATATTAAAATAATAATAATATTAAAAAAATAATATTCTAACAATATTTTATTTGATTTTTAATTTTCATCTCAACTAACTTTTCGAACCTAACCTGAACCTTTTACAACAAACCCAACATCATTGAAATTGCTTGACCCCCTTCCAAGCAAGCATATTTTTTTTATTAATAAATTAATTGAATACATGAATAAAGGGTGAGTTGAGAACTCCAATAAACTTGGCATCTTTGTTTTTATTTTCACACCCGACGCAAAAGCTGCTAAAATTCTCTTAACAAAGTCGTGTGAATCATGTTTTGCAATGACTAGTACTCCCATTTCTTTTCCTTTAAAATTCAAATATCAATAACAAATTAGAAAAATATTATTTTTAAAAAAAATAATATTTATAATTATAGAATAGGCAAGAATTACATACTTCTATTGAATAAATTATATTAGACTTATATAAAAAATTAATTTTTTAATTCTAGATCTTATTATTTTTTTAAAAAAATATGTAACACATAGACAACTTATAATTATATCTAACATTACTCTATCTCAAATACCTTTGTTCTAAAGCAACTAATTGTTCTCTCGTTATTCACGTGTGCCTCTTACTGTTTTAATTGTATTGTCTTCATCTTAGGAAACTTTTATTTTGTCGAGAAAAACATTATACACGTATTAAAACTTGATCATTGGCTTTGATGGATCCAAGTCAGCCGCTCGATCGGAACAAATTTGTGGTGATTAGGCTGCACGTACGTACACCTCATCATGATCTGGTCTTTCTTTTTGACTTTTTAACACAAATAATTTGATGGGAATCAAAGTAAAAATGCTGTTATGTATCCAACTTGTTCAAACATGATGAGTTGGTCTGGACTGATAAAGATATAAATTAAATAATTATTTCTTTTTATTAATTTAAAAT